>NW_028281016.1:175000-210000 GCF_059751285.1 Brachycentrus maculatus
TTTAAACAAAAATTGATTTGTTATGTCTACGGATTTCAATCAAGACATATGTTTTTTTTAAGAAAAAATGTTTTTAAAAGTTATAGGTGTACATAAAAATACGCGTATGCATCGTGGTGTCAAAATAAGATAATTTATAATATGTAACATCCATTAACGTATATATATATATATATATATATATATATATATATATATATATATATATATATATATATATGTATATATATATATAAATTTTTATGAATATATATATATATATATATATATATATATATATATATATATATATATATATATATATATATACATATATATATATATATATATATATATATATATATATATATATATATATATATATATATATATAGTTATGTGTTAGCATTTATTTGACATTCCAAGATCTCACTAAAAGGTAGCAGATTTGCAGGTAGAGTACGCTACGAAGGGCACGTATAAATTGTAAAGGTATTTAATGTTCACTGGAGTGATTGCGGTGGACTTCTAGTGAATTCAAGTACGCAAATGCACAATATTATCAAAACATTCACATGAACTTGGTTAGTTTTGCGGTTTAAATACCGATTTAAATACCTAACTTTAAAAAGTATCGCTTTATGATCTATTCTTCCTTTATTGCGTGTATATTTCATACTGTGAACCAGGCAATCGCCACTCATCTTCATTGAAACACATGTGGAGGAAATCCAAACAATTCATGGTAGAAAGAAAACATGATTCGAAGTTATGGCCTAAGGTGACGTTGTCCATGACTGACCCTAACAGTCTACAATGATTATAAGTTGGGATGAAGCCGATTATATTAAAATAGATAAAAATAGTATATATACATATATATTTATATATAAAGCTAATTGCGTGAAGATACTGCTTATATCGTGGGCAAAAAACGTTATTCTTAAAATCCCTGTTTGAATAATTCCTGTCATTTAAAGCTGTTAGCCTGAATAAAATAATAAATCAATTACCGCAGTGCATAGGGCACTGCTTCATATAAACGCAGTGTTACCTTGATCGATTACACATGAAGGAAAAGTGATCAGCCCTCCACTTCAGGTACCAGTCCAGTGTAATATCGAATAAATATTAGAGTAAAAAAATCACTTATATTTATTAAACCCCCTTGGGAATCGAACCCGGGACCTCCAGAACGGTAGCCGAGTATGCTGACCATTACACTACGAAGGCGGACATAATGAATAAAATACCCGCTATTTAACTTAATGTTAAACTTACTTTTAAATCCACATACTAATAAATGACATTTAAACTAATTTGCGTATTTTGCCAGTTTATAGAACGTTGAAAATATTATACTTGATATGAATCACTAAGTCAAAATTGCATATTTTCGAGTTAACGTTTTTTGCCAGTACACCCACGATATATATATTTACAAGTCCATTTGGATAAAAGTTGGCACTAGTTATTATTTATTGATTTGGCGTTCAATTTGTAGAACTCCATTTTAATGTATGTATTAATTTTTAAATCAAACACAGTTTTTTTTTAAACTTAGTAGACTTAAAAAATTAGTGTTTGATTTAAAAATTAATACATAAACTAGTCAACTAACTAACTAACCATCACGCCGCTTTTCCGCAGGGGTAGGCAGAGAGAATAGGCACCACTCTGTCTTTGCAAACATTCTTCGCCTCTTCCACGTTCATGCATCTCCTCATACATACCCGCCGATCGTTAGGTTAGGACGACTCCTAACCTGACTACTTTTTTTGGTTTGGACATGTAGAACGAATGAGTGTGAAGTGAAATTTATGAGGCGAATGTTAGTAGAAAAAGGAGCAGAGGAAGACCGAGAAAAACATGGCACGATCAGATATGCCAAATACATAAACTAGTTGTTATGTTTATATTACACATTAACAAAATATCCCTATTCTAAGGTCACAGGGCAATATAAATATTTGAAAATTGAACATTCACAAGGTTTTGACAGTTTCATAACATTTTTCACATATAACAATTACATATAATATCACTTTTATGAATAGTTTTTTGAACAAGTATACAATGACGGTCAAATTTTGTTTATTCTCAAATAAAATAAGCAGAAATGGCTTTCGATGTCTGAGTGGCCACTTTAGAGGTTAAGTTGACTAGTTGCCTAGGAAAAAATGGTTTTTACCGATTTCAATGCTGTTAAGATACTAAATGCACACTGTGAAATAAGGTTATTTCCTTCAGAACCTTCTTGACTCTAAAATTTAAATGACAATTAAATTCCATTAACTAAATAATTAAAATTATTCAAATTACTTAACCAATTGAGTTTATTTTCAGAAGCTAAGTTTCAATCTTCAGGTCTAAATGTAAACTAAAACATATAATAATTAATAATAAACTGTTCTATAAATAAGGAGTGTGGTAAGTTAGTGGAAGGGAAGGTTAGGTTAGGTTAAAAATGTAAAGCAAATGATTGACTTACATTCAAACCTAAAGATGAATGCTTAGCTTTCGAAACTAGTCATACATACGAAACGTCATACATAAACTCAAGTGGTTAAAAAAAACAAGTGTTTTCTTTAGTAATTGTAACATGTCTTACCACAAAGTAAATGCCGAAGCAATAAATAAAATAACTAAATATTTCATTATCAAGTATTTAAAATACTTGAAAGAGGTCAGGTCAGAAGTCGAAATAATCGACCGGTATATATGAGTAGATGCCGAGGTGTGCATTCTATATAGGCAGAAAAGCAGTGCCTACCTTGGATTACTCGCGTTCCATATAGAAACACGACCACTGCCTACTATGCCATATTAAGTATTGCCTACATTATCTTACCACCCATTTCTACTGCCTACCCTTATTAAAAACTCTGCATGCCACTGAGACATGCACGAATTTGGAAAAGTCAATGATTGACTGTTAAAAAATGTAATGTAGCACACTAAACACTTGATAATACCACTTATTGAGTTTTATTTATATTATTTTTGACATCTCATCAAAGATGAAGAAGAATATGGAAGTCTGGGCATTTACGGGGCTGACGACCGTCATAGGCTGGTTTAAGTGATCACTTTACACACGTGTAACATTCACCAATTCTACCCATTATTGACAACCACACTACTCAAATTCTTGGAAGTTCTGTACATATGAACCAATTTAGAAACCTTGTTCTTGAATCACTAGAACTCCACTAGAGACATCTATTGGTGAGATGTAAAGAAGCTTTTTATTAGGCAGAAACTCTTATATTAGTATGTGAGGTCCAAATCCTATTCTTCTTCATCTTTGATGAGATGTCAAAAATAATATGAAAATAACTCCTGTAATTGGAGATAATCCAGATTTTGTTAACAAGTATTTGGACACACTCAAAATGTTGAGTTTTATTTCATTAGACACGACAAGTTTCAAAAACTCTAGATATTTTCACCAACGGGTATTAAACAACGTCAACAAGTCGAAGATTGCAATGACTGAGTGACTCTGCCTACCCCTGCGGAGAAGCAGCATGATGGTTTTTTAGTTATGGAAAAATATTTGCATTTTTTAAATATATGCACTGGGAAAAATATATACAAGGGGTAACATAAAACGTTTATTTTTTATAAAGTTGAAATTTTTTTGTTATATCGTACTTTATTACTAAAAAATTTAAAATTTTATTACTAAAAATGCACATATTTTTTGCACATAAAACGTATCTCCTAATATTTTTTTGACAGTATTCTCTAATAAGGACATGATTTTCTGTCAGTCATATATCGCTCACTCCTTTCAACAACGTCATAAATCAAAAGCCGTCAATTTTAAGTAAAGCATATTTTAAACTTAATATTTACCCGCTACATGGCAGAAGGTGTTGTTTTTGCATTTTGAAGAAAAGGTATTGTTCAATTATTTTATTAAAAATAAAGTAAATATTTTTCAAATGGAGCAAAAACATTCAGGTTTTACCTAATAAGATCTGTTGCACAGTAAAAAGTTCAATATGTGTCTTGATATTTATTTTTAAAACATTTTATTATATCATTTAACTTTAAAAACGATCTCCTGAAAAATCAAGTTTTTTGATAAATGACGTTTTTGAAAGGAGTCAGCGATATGTGAAACTTAATATAAATTTATTATACAGGTTTGAAAATATTTAGTCAAAATATATATGTACATATATTTTTTACTGTATAATATTTCGAATTTAAATTTTAATCGTGATCCGTAGTCAATCATAAATATGAAATGATCTTAGATGACACCAACTGTCATAACCATGAAATCATTATCCAAAATGTCAAGGTTTGTCACTTGACCTAGCGTTGACGTCTTTCGAATGAAGAATAATGATTTCTCAGAAACCTAAATTTTCCTTCTTATAAAATGTTTATAATTGGGAAAAAGGGAGTAAGTCACAATATTAGAAAATATGTATTATTCTTCTTCTTCTTCTTCCTTTAATCCTTATCCGCACCTGATGGTGCATAGAGCACTACATCAAATCGACGGAGTGGTATTTTGATCGTTACTTACATAAAGGCAAGGTGATCACTCCTGCTTTTCAGGGACCAGTCTAGGGTAGTATTAAATAAATATTAGAGCGTTCAGTTGCCTCCGTGGTGTAATGGTTAGCGTGTTTAGCTACCGTGCTGGAGGTCCCGGGTTCGATTCCCAGGGGGGGTTAAAATAAATATTTATGATTTTACATTTTAATATATGTATTTAATATTACCCTGAACTGGTCCCTGAAGCGCAGGATTGATCACATTGCCTTCATGTAAGTAACGATCAAGATAACACTGCATCAATACGATGCAGTGCCCTATGCACCATTGGGAGCGGATAAGGATTAGAAGAAGAAGAGAATCATTAATATTATATTTATTTACAACCTCCAGCATGGTAGCTAAACACGTTAACCATTACACCACGAAGGCGGACAAGTGTGGCGAAATGCCGTTATTTTGTCGGTTTGGTTTTTTTATTGTAAAACAAAAAAATACTATTATGTTATTGTTCGATGTAGCCACCTTTGGCGCAGATAATAGTATCGAGACTTAAAATTGAAAAAAAATGTGTATTCTTCAGTTTATTACTCTCAATTGTAAATTTTGAACACAAACCCCTTATCCAAAGCAACGGAGGCGATTGAAAAATATTGATTTTTACAGCATAAATAAACATGCTTATTGAGTTGAGTATATATATGCATGGTACGTACATTTGTAAGTATGTAATGCTTGATTTTTTATGTTTCACTTCAAACTCAGAGCGCCATGTGTTGCACTTTGACATTGAATATTTTGTCTTTTTTGTTTGATTAGTGACATATTTATTCTGAATAGCTATGAAGACTGAATGACACATTTTCTAAGACGTAATAAAGGAACATTTAAGCTTATAAAGGATTAATATTCTTACGTTAATGTATAGAAAATAAAGCATTGAGTTTTCAAAAGAAGAAGAATATGGAAATCTGGGCGTTTACGGGGCTTAAATGCCCAGACTTCTTCTTCATCTATGTTGAGATGTCAAAAAATAATAAATAATAAAATTCTATGGTGAGATGAAAGAAGCTTTTTACTGAGCACAAACTCTTTCATTTGTGTGTAAGGTCCGAATCCTTGATTTTTAATCACATACATGAGAAACGCTAGAAAATATCATTTTCATTAAATTATTTCGGCTTATTTTTAGACCAGTTAATTTATCATTATTATTAACATTTTGAGTGTATCCAAATACTTGTTCACAATTCTGGATTATCTCCAATTATAGGAGTTATTTTTCATATTATTTTTTTATCTGCTCGATAAATACCTTCTTTTCATTTCACGAATAGATGTCTCTAGTGAAGTTCTAGTGATTCAAGAACGATGTTTTTAAATTGGTTCAATGTATAGAACTTCCAAGAATTTGAGTTGTGTGATTATCAATAATGGGTAAAATTGGTGAATGTTACACGTGTGATCACTTAAACCAGCCTATGACGGTCGTCAGTCCTGTAAATACCCAGACTTACATGTTCTTCTTCATCTTTGTTAACATATTTCAAATACATGGACGTGTTCAGGAGTCGTAAGAATTGGCGACATGTATGAGGAGATGCATGAACGTGGAAGACGCGAAGATTGTTTACATGGGCGTTATATCTCTCTTCCTACCCTTGCAGGGAAGCGGCGTCGTGGTTTGTTTGTTATTTAACTTATATTTTCTAAATTATAGTGTTTTTTTTTACTATTTTACTTTCAGTCTCTAACATGCAAGACAGGTCCTTGATACTGGAAACTCTGGTTGTTTCTCTTTAACTATCTTTTTACTCCTACTCTCCTGGTATCCTCAATCTTTTCCATTATCATATATTTATCTGTGTCAAAAATTGTTTTTTATATTTAAATTTTATACTATTTCAGTGAGCCGAAGCCGCTTATTATTACAAATAGGGATCAAATTGTGGTAGAGTGGTTTCGAACCGAGAAACTCTGACTTCAGAGTCCGCGACACTAACCACGGGACCACAATCTGTGGGTAGCATAGTCAGCTCCATCTAATAAATGTAGCAACAAACGCAGTACTAAACATTGTTCATAGCAGACAGCGTGTTTCTAAACAACTATTGTCAATTCAAAATGTTTTTGATTGCGTCGATATTTTGTAGATTTTAAGTATTTTTACAAGAATGACAATCATTGTAAATTAACCATTAGAAATGAAACAAAAGAAAATAGAGTGATTTCTTTTTTCTTTCATTTCCATTTAATCTAACTTAGACACAGTGTCGTGTGGGAAGGCATCATTCTGTATAAAGAAGTTCAGTATTGAACTGTCAAAACCCTACAAATGGTCAATTTTTAAATATTTATATTGCCTTGTAACCTTAGAAAGGGGAAATGTGGAGATTTAAAAAACTAATGAAGTAAGATTGTTCAATCATTGGTACAACGGTAAATGTTACACAAAATAAAAAGTAAAAAAAAATAATCTTAATCATTAAAACCAGCCAACGGCATGTTAGCAATGTTTTTATTTCTTGAGACCTTTCATTATTACGTCAAACTTTTTACACTGTTATTACTTTTCACACTGACGATGAAAATAATAATTATAAATATTAATTCTCTGCAAAAAAATGGATACAAATATTATTGTATAACATCTAGCAAATAAAATTGAATTGAATATTCCTACGTCATTGAACTTTAAAAGGTGGTAATGAAATGAAATTTAAGTGTGGTCAAGCATAATTTGCGTGCAGAGCTGATCATGTTGTGAAATAGGTCAATGTCAGACTTAATACAGACCTCGAAGCTTGAAGTTGATTGGAAAATAACAGAAAAATAAATACGGAAAGAATAAAATACGATTCAGATACTAAGAAAATAATCAAAAGTTGAGATCTTTAGGCCCAGTATTCGTTAACTCACAAATTAATTTTTTCTAAATCCAGGTAACATTTAACGTAATTGATTTTCTTCTTAAAACACCGTTTTTGCGTTGAAAAAATAAGTTTTTCTCCGAAATAATTATGATCTAAATAAAGGAATGGGTAAATGATCAAGAGTTAATTTTATGAAAATTGTAAAATGTTTATATTCTTGATTTTTTCTCTTTTTGTGTCTATTTTAGGTTAAAATTGTTAAAAACAATAAAAAATGTATTAAAGTAGAACTCCACCTACAAGAAGACACACAAGGTAGCTTGGTGGGTCTCTGCAAAAAAAAATGTTTAAAATATGTATAAATTGTGATTTGAATAAATGTATAATCTAAAAAAATAAAAATCTACTACATCTCTTCAAAAAAATAACTTTATTTTTTCTTTCGCCGTTTCTTTTCTTTATTTTTATTTTGATTTGTTTATTGTAAAACATAAGTGGCTGACTAAGTATTGCACCCACCACTTAGTCAAGCTGGAATAAATATTTATTATTATTATTATATAGTTTTGAAAATAATAGAATTATTGAAAGGTAAGAAGTTTTACTGCCTCCGTAGTGTAATGGTCAGCACGATTGGCTACCGTCTTGGAGGTCCCAGGTTCCTTTATAAATATAATAAAAATATAATTATTGTATAAATTATTGTATATATTTTATAACAAACTGATTTTTATCAAACTCGTATGAGTGCACTAAGATGCTTCGATATCAACTGCATTAATATGCAACAGCTTTGATCGCAAGAATGTAAATATACCAAGATTACGTTAAAAGCTGCAATAAAATAGAAAATCCTTCTTATTACTAAAGAGTTACAGACAGATTCTCAAACTACCTGGATTAGTTTCATAAATACCAAATTTAACTGCGGTTGAAACGCGCTCCCCCAGACGTATTAGTGGAAAATTATTGTATGACAGAATTAAAACGAAGATATAAGAAATGAATGTAAGGATGAACAAGGAATAATTGAAAAGATTAGGAAGAGTTCTTTAAGGTGGTATGGACATGTGAAGCGAACGGATAACGAGAGGATGACTAAGAAAATATATCGTTTACTCTTTTCAACAATGTCATATATCGAAAATCGTCAATTTTCCGTTGTGCGTGTTATTGGAATGCCCAGAAAATGTACTATATCCCAGCAGAAGGGCCATATTTTTAAACTTAATATTTACCCGCTATACGGCAGAAAGTGTTGTTGTTGCATTAATAATAATGTTAATGGTAATGTTTAATATACTTTTTAAATATACTAAATATTTTTCAAATGGAGAAAAAACATCCAGGTTTTACCTAAAAAGATCTTTTGCACTGTAAAAAGTTCAATAAGTGGCTTGATATTTATATTATGAATACATTTCGTTTTATTTTTACACTTTAAAAACGATATCCTGAAAAATCAAGTTTTTTTTTAAATATGACGTTGTTGAAAGGAGTGAGCGATAAAGTAAAGAATGGTAAAAGTGGCAAATGTGGTTTTCAACTTTGAAATTCAAAACAAAATAATAACAAATGAATCATATGTACCAAGTTATAGTTGTTTCAAATGTTAAAATATAAAGAATTGTATATCATTAAACATATTTAAAAAATACATATACTTATTGAAATAATAAATAAATTACATATTATTAAAAGAAATACAATATTATCTATTTTTTCAAGAACGCTTTTTTGGAATATTTTTTTCACGAGTTGGTGATAATCGGACTGAAAATTTGTTAGGTACCATAATTATTTGCGCTATTTTCATCAAATATTTGCGCACACTTATTATTTTTTTAAATATCAAACTACTTTGTAGTCTATTTTTCACGAACACTTTTTCTGCATATTTTTCGCAAGAGTTTACCGAATTGAAAATCTGTTCCCATAATTGTTTGCGCCTTCATCATCAAATATTTGCGCACAGTTTTTGGAAAAAATATTGAAATATTTTGTATCCTATTTTTACATGATCGCTTTTTTTTTTTTTTGTAAGTGGTGATAGCCGGACTAAAAATTTGCTACCATAATTATATGCTCCTTCATCATAAAATATTTGCGAACACTTAAATTTATTGCCTCCGTAGTGTAATGGTCAGCACGCGAGGCTACCATGCTTGAGGTCCCGGGTTCGATTCACAAGAGGGTCAAAATAAATATTAGTAATTTTTTAGTCTAATATAAATTTAATATGACCCTGGACTGGTACCTGAAGCGGAAGGGCTGATCACCTTTCCTATTTAACAATCAAGATAACACTGCTTCTATACGATGCAGTGCCCAATGCACCATTGGGTGCGGAAAAGGGTTAGAAGAGAAGAAATTTATTGCAGTTTAAATTTAAAGTATCGAACTACATACTTTGCAGACTATTTTTACGAAAGCTTTATCGGGATATTTTTTTTTGCTAAAGTTGGGGTATAGCCGGATTGAAAATTTGTTCCTTTAAATATTTTTGCCTTCGTCATCAAATATTTGCGCATACTGAGTTATTTTTTTTTAATGTATTGACTTTACACATATGAGTATGTTTTATGGCCAGATATTTTTCTTACTAATTAAGTATTAAGCAACATGAATCGTCTCCTTGATATTTCGCATACGTATGATTTCCCAATTAAAACAATAATTAAACATTTATTTTTTCTAACGACAAGAAACATCTGAAGTAGCAGATATTTTTTATTTAAATCTCAATATAGATTAAGAAAAATGTGGAAAATAAATATTATTTTTCATATAAGGTGCTGAATTATTCGCCCTAAGGACATGTCAATATGAGTCGGGTTGTGGTCCCGTGGTTAGTGTCGCGGACTCTTGAGCCAGAGTTTCTCGGTTCAAACCCACTCTACCACAATTTTATACTTATTTCTAATAATGAGCCGCTTAGGCTCACAGGAGAAGTTTGAAATTGAAGAAATTTTGTAAGTAATAAAAAACACAAATACTAAAAATACATCAAAATTAAAAATAAAGGTATCTCAACTTAAAATGAAACATGTATCGTTCGTTTTGTATAAATGAATATATTATATTATTTCATCTCACCAATAGATGTCTCTAGTGAAATTCTTGTGATTCAAGCACAATGTATCAAAATTGGATCAAGCATATATTTAGAAATCCCAAGACTTTGAGTAATGTGGTTGTCAATCATGGGTAGAATTGGTAAATGTTACACTT
Organism: Brachycentrus maculatus; assembly: GCF_059751285.1. Classification (NCBI taxonomy): domain Eukaryota; kingdom Metazoa; phylum Arthropoda; class Insecta; order Trichoptera; family Brachycentridae; genus Brachycentrus; species Brachycentrus maculatus. The sequence goes on from NW_028281016.1 coordinate 185,602, forward strand.
GTGTAAATTGATCACTTAAATCAGCCTATGACGGTCGCAAGCCCGTAAATGACTGGACTTCCATATTCTTTTACGTCTTTGTTGAGATTTTTAAAAATAATTTAATAAAAGAAGATGGAAGTCTATGGATTCCATGGCTAACAACATCCGGTGTGTACATTGTTTGTTTCTGTTTTTTTGGATCTTACGTACGTTACCATAAAGTGTAATTAATATGTTATGATATTTCGAGAAGGTTTGCAAATTTTGGTCAAATGTAGATGCCTGGATTGCACGGTGCTGTCGTTATGTACTTGTATTGTACAAACATACATATAAGTACCTCATACGTTAGTATGAGTGTATACCATGGGTCGGCAAAGTGTGGCTCAGGAACCACTTTTTTATTGGTACACTTTATCCAACCGGTTTCAAGAACCTTGCCATCATCAGGGTTTATGTAGTAAATTCTAAAACATTGAAATACTCATAGTTATTTCAATGTTCTAGAATTAAGTACATACACCCTGATGATGACGAGGCTCTTGTCGAAACCGGTCGGATAAAGTGTATCAATAAATAATAATAAAAACCCTTATCCGCACCCCAATGGTGCATAGGGCACTGCGTCATATCAACGCAGTGTTATCTTGATCGTTTACATATGAAGGAAAGGTGATCAGCCCTCCGCTTCAGACACCAGTCCAGGGTAGTATTGAATAAATATAACAGTGAAAAAATCACTTATATTTATTTTACCCCCCTTGGGAATCGAACCCGGGACCTCTAGAACGGTAGCCGAGCGTGCTGACCATTACACTACGGAGGCGGACAATAAAAAAGGTTAAAACAAAGTTTTTTTTATTTTATAAAGGAAACGCTCTACACTATTCAGGGTCAGGTATCAGACTATCAACAGTATCATAAATATTGAAATTTAATGGGGGTAGTCAAATTTCATAATCATTTGAAGCTATATTGCTTTCTTGGTTATTTAGTTATTTTAGTGTAATGTTGGACATCTTGCGTGTTAGATTTCTGTTTTACAGTGCTCGTGCTTATACGTATTTTAAAATAAGTTGTATTTAAATTTGATAAACTATGATGGTGTTTTTTTGTATTATATTTTATGAATAAATCTTCAAACAACAATACCTGTTTCTAACAATTTTTATTGTGCGCTAGGGTATGGTGAATACTAAACAGACATTTTCATTACAAAATATCTAATGCTTTCCAAGATATGACGATTTAAACACAAATGCAGAGCTTTTTTAAAAACAAAAAATGTGTTATAAACTCCCGGAAAAGGTTTTTAAAAAATATTCATTACAATACCAAATTTTAATGATAAATTTTAATGTTATTATACAGACCTGAATGATGGAAGTTTAACTTCTGAAACATGTAGTCTATAATAAAACTCAAGTGGTAAAAAACGAAGTGTTTTCTTTAATATTTTATTTATTGTTTCGGCATTAACTTTGTGGTAAGACATGATACAATAATTAAAGAAAACACTTTGTTTTTTACCACTTACTTTCTTACTTTCCCCTCTCCTTATTTATAGAAAATTTTTATATTTTATATTTTAGTTATTATACAGACCTGAATGATGGAAGTTTAACTTCTGAAACATGTAGTCTTTAATAAAACTCAAGTGGTAAAAAACGAAGTGTTTTCTTTAATATTTTATTTATTGTTTCGGCATTAACTTTGTGGCAAGACATGATACAATAATTTAAAAAAAACAAAGTCTTCAAGTGGTAAAAAACAAAGTGTTTTCTTTAATTATTGTTTTCTTTAATCATTGTAACATATCTTACCACAAAGTTAATGCCGAAACAATAAATAAAATACCAAATTTTAATGTTTTTTTTTAAAGAATTATATAAATATAGGTAGATTGTAATTATGTAAGCACAAACATTGTTTCATCTAATTGATTTTGAAGTAAAAATGTCTGGTAAAAAAGGTGCCGGAACGCCTTTCCACCGCGTTACATGGAAAAAAATCCTGCACAAATGTATTATATAATTGTTCCTAAATACGTAAAAAACGCCCACTTCTGGCACTAATTAGCGCACAGATCCCCCAACAACAACGTGTTAAGTGTGAAATATTTTTTTAATTTAGTGTACTCATAATTTATTGATGGTTTTAAATTATAATAAAGTTGTACTAAAAATGCATACATATTTAGCCCACGAGATTTTTTTGAATCGTTGATTATTAGTGCCTATTTGGTTCTTTGGCCAATAAGTTTGCGACAACTGGTGTAGTATATCATAGTACTTGGTAGCAGCTCGCGTCTTAAGTTACTAGAATCACTTTAACAGTCGTTGGGAGTCCGTCTCTGTAACTGGTCTTACTAACGAATCACAGTTACCAGAAAAAAAACATTTAAAAAATGTTTAAATTTCAAATAGTTTTGTTCTCCGGCCTGTTGGCTCTTGCATCAGCACAAGACAAGGATTTGCGTGAGTATTTTGATAAGTTTTTAACACACAAAAGACGGGAAAAGTATTTCTACCCGTTCGATCGATTGATGCTTAATGACGGGAAGGATATTTTTACCTCCTGTGCCGGCATCATTTTAAAGTCAGAAAAGTAGGATTATTTAATGTTTTTATATGAATATTACGTACCAATATCTTTGTTAAGGTTTTAACTATATAAATATAATTATCGGATCCCGTTGCCAGCGCTCTTCAGGCGTAAAAAACACCCGTCCTTAGTGTGTTCTTACTAACAAACTATCGCATTCACAATATTTTAAGTGTGACCAAATACTAGTCAATAAAATAATCTGGTGAAATTAAAAGCTGCATAAAAAATGCATTTAAGAATATACGAGTATATTGGAATTAGATTTTTTAATATAGACTTTGAACAATTTTTTTTTCTTCATTTTTTTAACTCTACATTTTAATAACGCTTTTCTATTCAAAGTCATTCATGTATTTATTTGGAAGATTAACAATTTTTTCAATACAAAAACGACGTTTTAAGCAAAAAATTCAATTATGTCAAATCACCTGGATTTAGAGAAATTGCTTTGTATGTATTTTAACTGGAAAATTAATATATTAAATATAGTAAATCAAGGAATGCAAAATACATACAAACTGTTACTTTTTTACTGTAGAGCTAAAACATTTTAACAGAGAGAAGGTTTATATTTGTCATAGCACATTGAATCATAAAAAAATTAATTAAAACTCTTCTTTTGAATTCAACATAATAATTTCATATTTGGCAAGTTTTAGTATAGCTTCGTGTCTTGTGGGTTCGTTTAGCCTTAAAACGTATAAACAAACCTATAAAATGACCACAATATGTACCTACATATGAAAATCAATGTTTTTTTTATTCTATTATTTTTTGACATCTCATCAAAGATGAAGAAGAATATGGAAGTCTGGGGATTTACGGGGCTGACGACCGTCATAGGCTGGTTTAAGTGATCACTTTACACACGTGTAACATTCACCAATTCTACCCATTATTGACAACCACACTATTCAAATTCTCGTAAGTTTAATATATATGAACCAATTTAGAAAACTTATTCTTGAATCACTAGAACTTCACAAAAGACATCTATTGGTGAGATGTAAAGAAGCTTTTTATTAAGCAGAAACTCTTATATTAATTAGTATGTGAGGTCCGAATCCTGGATTATAATCACACACACGAGAAACGCCAGAAAATACCATTTTCATTTTTATTATTTAAGCTTATAATGTGACCAGATAATTAATTTTTTGTTCTTATAATACGAAATTGTTTTTCACACGTAAGAGTATCGTAAAACTCTTAGTTAGCATTTGGCTGGCCTAAGTCTTTCACACTTTGCCTCAATGTTTGGAATAAAGATAAAATAAATAAATAAATGGAGTTTTAATGGTTTTATTCGATCTCAATCAAGTTTTAAAGTTTAATTAGGTTTCTGAGTTATTCAACAACAACAAATCTATTGGCTACTCAATGCAGTGGTTTCCAATCAGTTTTTCACGGGTACCACTTTAAGAAAGACCTCAAACTCGCGCACCCTTGTTTGATAAATAACCCCGTGAGTGATATATTTTATTAAAAACCCATATTCGCACCCCAATGGTGCAAAGGGCACTGCATCATATATATTCTTGATCGTTAATACATGAAGAAAAGGTGTACAGCCCTCCGCTTCAGGTACCAGACCAGGGTAATATTGAATAAATATTAGAGTGAAAACATCACTTATACACATATTTATTTGAACCCCCCCCCTTGGAATCGAACCTGGGACCTCCAGAACGGTAGCCGAGCGTGCTGACTATTACACTACGGAGGCGGACATCCATTAGGTATCGTTGTTTTGTAACTAACTAACTAACCATCACGCCGCTTCCCCGCAGGGGTAGGCAGAGAGAATAGAGCGCCACACCACTCTGTCCTTGCAAACATTCTTCGCCTCTTCCACGTTCATGCATCTCCTCATACATACCCGCCGATTGTTACGACTCCTAACCTGACCACTTTTTGTCGTTGTTTTGTTATTATTATTATAGCGTCCGCCTCCTTAGTGTAATAGTTAGCGTATTTAGCTAGAGTGATAGATAAATGTTTTTTTTTAGTATTAAATTAATTACATTTATTGGTAAAAAAAATTTTGATGTGCACTTTGCAAAACTCTGAAAATCTGGTAGAGTTTTAGTCAACATTAGTCTTAAGTCGTCTTCAAACTAAACTTAACGATGTTAAGTTTTCAAGTTTCGAAGGCATATCTCCTCGCACCGGAATTTATAAGATTGATGGTCAGGACCGTTGAGGTGCTATTTAGAGCTTCCCTAGACAAGGACCATTGCTCTCAAGTGATGACACTAACTGCACAAAAGAAGTCAAGAAATTGAGTTCCTCTGGAGGTGCGCGTACCACTAATTTGGAAACGCTGACTTAATGGTTCATCTTATGTAACAAGTTTTTTCTATCGATTATGGTACAAAAACAATACTTTATATGGAAGATTTTTTTATATTTTTTTAATGAGATAACATGTAATTACAATTACTCCTAGCGAGCATCAGTAACCTCTTATTACAAGTAGTAAATCATCTCAATTTTGACATTGAACCCGAGGATAAACCGGTTTGTCCGCAAACGAAGAAAAGTCAAAGTGATTATTCGTATTTTATCAACTCACCCGTCTGCTACTTTAAGGTTGACATTACTTACACGGTGGATCATAAAAACGAATTTTAAAGATTTTTTTTATGTATTTTTGACAGTCTTATTATTTATCCAATGTAATATTTTTAACAAAACGCGAAATGTTTGTTTTCTATCTGTTGTTTGGCAGTTTTCTAAAAACCTATACAAGATCAAAAAAATATATTAATTATTATGTAAAAATCACAAACAATTTGTCGCTCTCTTCACTAGTTGACATCTGCTTTTGCCTAAATTATGGAGGAAAGCACATACACATACACATATAATATTTAATTTTTACATTCTTTTTAAAGTATTTAAAGAACCTCGTTAAGCCACCTAGCATGGTTTATCATTGTAAATCGTGATTTGATTATAATTTAAAAAAGGAAAAAACTTAGAGGTTCTATTTATAGTATTCATAAATCTTGTTTGTTTTTTATCCATAAAAATACTTTCCTCACATGCTGTATCCAAATCTTAATTCATGCAGCTAAAAATCATATAGTTCGTAAAAATTACGGTCCTTCTGAATCTCGTTTACTTAAAATCAATGTAAAATAGCCCTTTTCATTACACTTTATGGAATTTCCAATGATGAAAATAATTAGATAACTCCGACAGATATGAATAAGGAAAATCACAAGTGTAGAAGAAGCAAAAAATGCTTGCAAAGACAGATTAGTGTGGCGGTCTATTCTCTTTACCTACCCCATGCGGGTTAGCAGCGTGATGGATAGCTAGTCAGTTCGCTACAACTTTTGTTATATTATCTTATATCATCATTTAAACATCAATTATACAGCGTTACATTCGCCTGAGAGAACGCATTTCGACTGCATTCAGTGTACTTTCACCCTTCTTATATCAACTCCATGCTTCTCTTCCATACTTGATGGTTTAAACAGATATTTTTTGCAAAGAAGGATTGCTGTGGCGCTATATTCTCTCTGCCTACTCCTGAAAGGAAGCGGCGTGCCATTTAGTTAGTTTAGTCAAAATATTTTAACCACTAACTAAAAAATAAATATATTTGGGGGCTATGAGTTTTGACTCGCCCAGTGTTTTCCTCAAAGGTATAAAAATTGATCAGCATTTCAGATGACTTCGGCCTTCATTTTGTCGCCATCCAGTGACCTCGTAAATAAGGCCAACTAAGGAAATTAACTTGTAACACAGAATAATACAATCAGAATAATAATTATAAAAATACAATATTTCATGCATTTTAAGAGTTCAAATTATAAAAGATTATTGATGTTGTTTTATTGATATCTCGACAAAGATAAAAATGAAATAAAATTATGGGTATTTATAGGGGTTACACCTGTCATATGCTGGTTTAAGTGACATCCACCATTTTACCCATGATTGACAATATTGATGAACTCAAATTTCGAAAGTAATATTTATGCTTAAATTAAACCTACAGCGTCCTATTTATATATCAATATCTGTAGTTAAAATTATCAAGTTTTGAATAGCACAAACCTTCATAAAATGTATGTAAGAGTATTCCACGCTTATTGCATAGTATACGAAAGAGTCTTATAACCATTTATCATTTATTTTATTTTTCTTGTAATAAAAACAAACAGTAATAAATTCAATCAAAATCGTAGCCAATTATGTTATATACAGAATTATTTTAGATATGAGACACCTAAGGATACTATTTTCGATTTTTTAAATTTTATTTATCTAAACTTCATCTACGTAAAAGAAATGGTACATTGGCGGGCTTATTGCTAAAAAGCAATGTCATCCAACCAACCAATATATATATATATATATATATATATATATATATATATATATATATATATATATATATATATATATATATATATATATATATATATATATATATATATATATATATATATATATATATATATATATATATATATATATATATATAAATATATGTATATATATATATATATATATATATATATATATATAATATATATATATATATATATATATATATATATATATATATATATATATATATATATATATATATATATATATATATGTGTGTATGTCACAGTCGGTTTGTGACTTTTTTTTCAAATAATAAATGAATATTTCATAGTATACTATCGAAATGCTTTATTCAAAGTTTTTGTCGTAAGCCCCGTAAATACCCAGTATAAATATTTTTCTTCATCAATGTTAAGATGTCAAAAAATAAGAATCATATATATTTTACAAATAATTTTTTTAACGAAAATAAAGTAATGAATGCGCTGAATTTATGGTTTAGTGGATTTGACAGATCATAAACTTACGGATTGCTGTTTATCTAGGACTTGCCATAATTAATTGCAAAATGTGAATATTTTAAAATTGTTCCACTTTGTGGAACATGCAACGAACTCGCCACAGCGAGGTGTTATTTTAGCAATATTTTATTATCTTCAATTACGTAAACACGAACTATGTACGGCATTAAAACGATTAGTACATATGTGGAAAAGAAGAATAAGGATTTTTTTTAAATTAGTTTGTGAAGTTAAATGAAGTGTTAAATGAATGTTATGAAAAAACATTTAAAATTACTGCCGGAACGTGGATTATTGTGGAAGAGTATCATCGTTGAACAACAAACTAGACAAAAATATTGAAATCTTCACACAACCATGATTCACGATTTACACACAACGAAGGTTTGATAGTCCCAAGAATAAACGATAAATATGGGAGTCGAACATCGCAATATATCGTTTCGAACATTTTTAATTTGTTGCCGACGGACGGTCTAAATAAAATATGGAAAAAAGGCAAAATGAAGGAACGGGTAAAAAATGATCAAGAGTTAATTTTATGAAAATTGTAAAATGTAAATATTCTTAATTTTTCTCTCTTTTTTGTGTGTACATTAGGTCAAAATGGTTAAAAACAATAAAAAATGTATTAAAAAAGAACTCCACCGACAAGATACGTAAGGTGGCTTGTGGGTCTTTGCAAAATATATTTTTTAAATATATTTGAAATTGTGATTTAAATAAATGTACACAATTTATGTTCATAAAAAAAACTTATTTCTTATTATATCTCATAAGATTTTGTTATTTGCTTGTAGTGAATCTATTATAAAATTGAAATAAATAACACATTAATTCTACCCATTACTGACAACCACACTACTCAAATTTTTAGAAGTTCTATATATATATATGAACCAATTTAGAAATATTTTTCTTGAATCACTAGAATTCACTGGAGACATCTATTTGTGAGATGAAAAGAAGCTTTTTTATTGAGCAGAAACTCTTTTATTAGTATGTGAGGTACAAAAAAGTCTATAAAACCGTGTTGGCAAAAACATGATAAGCGATTTTGTACAAGCCATAGTAGCTAGATTTTAGTATATTGAACGTTAGGTAATTCGAAAGACTATCTTTACATGGGTGGGAGTAACAGAAAAAAAGATAATGCATTAAGAATTAACTTAAAAGTATATTTATATTCTTGTTATTTAAAAATACATCGTCATTTTTTTTCATTCATTCCAGTCAAATCATGCAGTTTACACCATTAATTGTGCCTCCAAATTCTTGTTCACAAATCTGGGTTTCTCCAGCTAGGAGTTATTTTTACGCGTATTGAAGAGCGGGAGTTTAATGTCAGAAAATTCGTTTTTCAATACTGCATATTTATCGTACCAATACCAGTTGTATGTTGTCTTTGTATGTTGAACGTTTGAAAATTTAATTTCTAGATACCTACGCAATGCCTTAATGCGTTTTCGTTGCGTTAATAATGGTGGATAAGGTCGGTTTACCACAGACAATAAAAATAAAGCTGCCTTTACACGAGCGGGCATTACATCTTTATTGGGTCATACTCAAATTCCAGTTTGTCGGACTAACGCATTCGCTTCCAGTAGTGTTTTTGCCGTCGTATTGCGGGGAAAATCCTTGAAATACATACAACTTGACATGCTGTGCCTATCTAGAACAAATTATTCAGAATATCTTGCCGCAAAGTCGTTGTGGGAATTACGCAAGTGTCTTCTAAGATAATGGACTAAGAACGTTCGTACTGTAATATAATAACACCGTAAAAATCAAGTGTTGGTCAAAACAGAACACATAAAAAATACCATAAAAAACACTTGCTTTTCTTACTAAACGCAATGATTCTTAAGTAAAATAATGTGTTTGTTTTGATCTGCTATTTAAGAGTGTACTCGCAAATATACAATTCATTAGCGAGTGTTTTTGCCTAGAATTTTCACTCATGAATTACATGAAATTATAGTAACTTTAAACATAAAGAGTAAATCCACTCACGAGTAGGCATAGGTTATGAAACTTAAAAAGTTGAAGTCTGAGTAGGGTCATGATAAGCGGTGTTGCATAAGCCGTAGATGGATTTCAGAGTCACTTGGACGTTAGGTAATTAAAAAAATATATACAATATAGTACGCGACCGGCTGCGCCAGGAGCTAGACATGTGACCCCGTACTTTATTATTATTTTTAACAAAATTATAGTACAAAATCAAATTAAAGAATTATTAATTTAAACTTTAAAAAAAAAAAACAACTTTGTTTAAACCACTTTTTTATTATTATTACACTTTAACCAACCGGTTTCGACAAGAACCTTGTCATCATCAGGGTTTATTGAATTCTAAAACATTAAAAACATTTAAATACTCATAGTTAATTACATTCCCTTACCAAAAACTTCCATACACTCCGTACACCTAATAATTATTTGTATGCCAAATTCTAAATATATATTTTATAAGAAAAAGTGTGCGGGGGCAACACGTGCGGATTCTTGGTTCTTAATTTGGCGAACCGACTTTTTATATTTGAGAGTTCACCCTTAACATAAATTGGTACAACATAAATTGAGTACATAAGTATACATTTCGAGGGATGTAACAAGTCCATGTATAGGAACACGCTCGCTAGTCGGTCACCTATGTTATGTCGCTCACTCCTTTCAAGAACGTCATAAATAAAAAAATCGTTAATTTTTAGTTGTGCACGTTTTCGGAATGCCCAGAAAATGTACTATATCCCAGCAAAAGAGGCATATTTTTAACTTAATATTTACCCGCTAAAGGGCAGTAAGTATTGTTTTTGCATTTTGAAGAAAAGGTTTTGTTTAATTATTTTTTACTTAAACTAAATATTTTTCAAATGGAGAAAAAACCTTCAGGTGTTACCTAAAAAGATCTGTTGCACAGTAAAAATTTCAATAAGTGGCTTGATATTTATTTTTAATACATTGTATTATATTTTTAAACTTTAGAAACATTCTCCTGAAAAGTTTTTTGATTTATGACGTTCTTGAAAGGAGTGAGCGATGTGTGTTCTTACTATTGCTATGTATGCAATATTTACTTTCATCGATCCATTACAAAATAGACTTGATTTTGTGTCCAATTATCTAACGGAAACTGCTAAGATTACCTCTTTGATCGGAATAGGAAGTTAGGGATATGATGGTGAAAGTTTTATTTATTTTCTCTCAATATTTTAAAACGGAAACACTATGATGTAACGAATAGATATATACATACATAATCATATATACAAGTGAACTATGCCATAGAAAGAAACCATATAAGATGGCTTATTGGGATTTTTTAATTACTACTTTACTGCAGTCAGCGGAAATTTTCGACATTAACAAAAAATCTTAGAAGGATTTAATAACTTTGTAATATTCTTTTTTTTTATATTAAGTCTCTTCTCGTTTAAGAAATTAACTTAAGAAATGCAGACAAAGTGTTTTTTTTGTTGACAAATTTGTAAAAAAAAAAATTTATATTTTTTTAGATAACTTTAACGTAAACATTTTATTTTGAGTGTGTTGAAACAATTGTTCACAAATCTGGCTTTTCTCCCATTAACGGGGATATTTTTCATATGATTTTTTGACAACATAGCCTATGCCGGTCGTAAGCCCCTTAAATACTCAGACTTCCATATTCTTTTCACAACGTTTTGAGTGTGTCCAAATACTTGTCCACAGAATCTGGATTATCTCCTTGTCACTAGTGAAGTTCTAGTGATTCAGGAACAATGTTTCAAAATTGGTTCTAACTTCCAAGAATTTGAGTAGTGTGGTTGTCAATAATGGGTAGGATTGGTAAATGTTACAAGTGTGTAAAATGATCACTTAAACTAGCCTATGACGGTCGTCAGCCTCGTAAATGCCCGGACTTCCATGTTCTTCTTCATATTTGATGAAATGTCAAAAAATAATATTCCATATTCTTACAATGATTAAAGAAAACACTTCACATTACTTTAAGGTGTTAAAACAAATATTTGGATAATTTTTTCAACTCCATTTTTTTGTTTTTTTTTTTTGTTTGAAATATTTAAAGCATTAACTTTGTAGATCATATTGATATATTATTTTGAGAAATAAAAAGACTTTGTGTTTTGATCCACTCACATTTTTATTAACCAACTAGTTTCGGCAACAACCTGTTGCCATCTTCAGGGTTTAATTTAGTCATATTTTTTTTTGTTTCTAGCCCCGTACATCAAGCAGAGATGCCACTCCTCAGATCCGAAGCTTCTCGGCTGCATCACGGAGTCTGTGCATCATCTGCGGCCCTGGCTGTCTGCCGGGATTCCCGAGATCAAGATGCCCAGCGTGGAGCCGTTCAGGGTGGACCAGCTCAGCATCTCTCTCAGCACGGGACCTCAAGGGTACAAGGTCACGCTGAGAGATGTGGACATATCCGGCGCTAGCAACTTCACAGTCTCCAAACTCAAGTAAGCCATAATAAAATTAAAATGTAACTTAAATTTGGAGTCTTCTTCTTCTTCTTATTATTATAGGCCCTGCGGCCTGTTTTTAAGAGAGATTAGCATCCTGCGACGTCGATTCCCAGCTATCAGATGTGGGGGAGTCTGGATGGCTCCATTCTCCTCACATGCGCATACCATTGTCTTCTTCGTTGCCTTCCCCACCTAACGACATCTTCGATCTCGCATATTTCCCTGATCTTGGCATTTCTCAATCTATCTCGAAGACTCTTGCCTGTTATACTTCTCAGAGTTTTCATTTCTGACACTCTAAGCGCGTTTTTTGTGGCAGCGGTGTCTGCTCTACTTTGGATTCCATACGTCATGATGGGTCGGACAAAAGTTTTGTATATCTTGATCTTGCTGCCGATCTTCATCTCAGGGTTTTTCCATATAGCATTTTTCAGGCATCCTGAGATGGCTGCAGCTTTGTTCACTTGCCCCATCACTTTTGGAGTAAGGTCCTTAAATTATATTGCCAGTACCCAAATTAACCAGCTTCCCGACATATATATAATAAAACCCATTCGGGGATCCAAAATAAATGATCTGAGAAGGTACTTTATGGAAAGATATATATGTAATATGTAGTGATTAATCATATTTCCTTTTTTGGTTTTTACCTTATTTTTTATATCTTCTCATTTTTTTTTTAAATATGCTTCTTACCTTGTGTTTTCTCATTTATTTATTTTAAATATGCTTCTTATGCCTATTTATTATATCTGTTTATTGTTTTTATATTTTGCCATGTATTAGTATTAGTTTTGGTTATTTAAAAAAAAATATTTTTTGTTACTTTATTATTTGTGTTCCAGTCTTGTTAACCCTAATCTTATGTCCCAAAATGAAAAATAGAAATTACTCATCGGGAATATTATATGTATATATGATTTATGTAAGTTTATTTTTTTTTAAATAAAAAAAAAAACTTTGTTTTAAAATCACTATAAACATTTTGTTTTAACTAAATTATAATTTCTACCGGTTTCGAAGCTAACCTGAAGCTGAAGTTAACTTCAAAACCGGTGGACATTATAATTAAGTTAAAATAAAATATTTTAAGTGATTTTAAAACAAAGTTACATTTTAATTATAAAATGGAAAATCACAAAGCTAGTGCTTCAAATATAAATTATATTCAAATAAACCATCTTATAAAAGCATTTTGATCTCTTTTGGTAAGAGTTCGTCAACCTTTTAAAGCCTACTTCCCAATATTGCTTATTTTTCATTGTTAAAATTACCCTACCACTCACTAACAACGCTATACGAGTGTTTCAGTTGCCCAAATTATTCATGTAAATCTAAATCAGGTATAAATTAAGGTTTTTTTCTATAAACAAAGAAATATTTGTGCTTTTATTATGTACAAAAATACTTCAATTTCATACAGTTTCTGTGAGTCTAAGCGGCTCATTATTAGAAATAGGTATCAAATTGTGGTAGAGTGGGTTCGAACCGAGAAACTCTGACTCAAGAGTCCGCGACACTAACCACGGGACCACAACTTGACATAGGTTGGTAGGGTAATAAAATGATGGGAGGGAAGGTAAAGGAACGGGACTTTTTCTAAAAGGAAACATAGATAATAATGGTGACGTATTTTAAAAAAGCATACGAATCAATTAACGTTTTATCAGAATTTAAATTTTTGTATATTACTAAATTTTCTAAATTGTGTATGACTTGACTTTTGTTTGTAACTGCGTGTAATAATTTAACTGTGTGTGAGTCAAATGAGTGGTTAGATTCTATTATATTATTCGAAAATTTTGAAAAAATAATTACTAGTAAGTCCACGGCGATGTTTTCTGATTTTTTTTATGCCCTGCTAGTAATATTAATCTTACAATATGGACACGAATATGCATTGTAAAGATTTAATTGAATTTTAACGATGTATGGGTGTTTTTTTACAAGAACTACATTCTAAAACCTCATCTAAATCCTGTGTACACTATACGAAATGCTTTATGTAACTGCTGGATTGCGCAAATGTCTGTAATCGCCATATTGCAAAAAAAACTACCGCGAATATGGTGTAGGCGAATACTATATTTTTTCGATGGTGAATTCATCGTCAGAAAACCCGACACAGTAGTTATTTATACAATCTTTAATCCATGTTATGCAGAAACCATCCAATACACAAATCGACAAGCTGAGAAAACTGCTTTTATATTTAAAAAAAAAAGTAAAATGAGTAGTTACCGTCAAAACTTATATCAATAAAGTTATAATTAATTTGAAGATGGATTTGGAAAGGATATTTAGAAGGTTTCAAAAATGTAGCAAAAATTTCACTCGAAAAATTGAGGGAAAATTTTATTTTAAATATAATATAAAAGGAAAGTGGTTCTACATTATTTGCTACTTTTTTATTGTTGTTTTTTTTATGATTTGTTTTAAGGCTGCACTCGCCATTATAAATTTTCAATTTTATTCATATTTAAAGCAATTTTTGTGGTTAGCAATTATTTATTTTATTTTTTTCACAAAAATCGACCCACATTAGTTTATTCCTGTTCCCAAGACATATTTCAATAATACATATTTTTTTAAAGTTTTTTTTTTATTTTATTTTAATTATAAATTTGCATCCACTCGTTTGCGATTGGTTTTAATTTTAAATTTTAATCAATAGTTTTGTCATAGTACGATAGAAGGATTTAGGGACTCAAATATGGCACTCTCGAAGAATCAATGATTTTATCACGAGCGTGTTTAGTAGAAATACAGGGAGAAAGTAATATTTTTTTTAAGTTAGAAGAAATAAAAACCCACTTAATGATCTATAAACCTATATTTTTTTGACATCTCATCAAAGATAAAGAAGAATATGGAAGTCTGGGCATTTACGGGGCTGACGACCGTTATAAGCTGGTTTAAGTGATCACTTTACACACGTGTAACATTCACTAATTCTACCCATTGTTGATAACGACACTACTCAAATTCTTGATGAGGTGTCAAAAAAAAATAACTCCTGTAATTGGAGATAATCCAGATTTTGTGAACGAGTATTTGGACACACTCAAAATGTTGTGACCTTTAAACCTTGTTCATAAAAAGCAAGGTAAATAATAAATGCAACCACCTTTTATCATATTTTTCCCAATTGATTTTTCTAGAGTTGTGGATTAGGAAAAAGTTATCCAAAAAAGATTGTGTTGATTTTAAAATTCACTTTTGATGAAGTAGCATTCATCAAAATCTCAAATTTTGCGAATTGTTAGATGGATGGTTTCTGCAAAACGTAATTCATTTTATAATGATCATTTTCCTCTTAACTCGCAATGCAACTTTAGGCCAACGACCCGAGGATTTGTGCAATCCGACAGATGTTTGCTAATCCACTTGCTCCGCGTGTTTCAAGGATCTCTTTGCAAGTAATAACCGACAATGTGGTTTGTGACTACTTTAAAATCAGAAATTTCACAGTACTATTAAATTCGTATACTAGTAAATTCGTGAACTAATGTGGGTTGAAGACATATTACTGCTTAAATTAACGTGCTATTGACTTATCATTCATTGGCTGTTAAACATTGATTTATACGTATCTTTTACCCTCATGTATAATACTATCCGCCTCCGTAGTGTAATGGTCAGCACGGTCGGCTACCATTCTGGAGGTCCTGGGTTCGATTCCCAGGGGGGGTCAAATAAATATAAGTGATTTTTTCACTCTAATATTAACTCAATATTACCCTGGACTGGTACCTAAAGCGGAGGGCTGTTCACCTTTCCTTCGTGTGTTAACGATCAAGATAACACTGTGTTTATATAATGCAGTGCCCTATGCACCATTGAGGTGTGGATAAGGGTTTGAATAATACTATACATATCATGTTTAGATGAAAACAGACTGGATGCAGTCAAAATGCGATCCTTCAGATGAATGTGTGGCAAACCGATGTTTGATACAAAGATGTTCGAATGATGAAATAAGGAAAAAATGCAAGGCTGATGAGATAAGCATTACCGAAAAATTAAGAAAGGTGTGTTGAGATGGTTTGGATATGTGGAACGTATGAGTAAGGAAAGAACGGTTAAACAAATTTATGAGGTGAATTTATTTGGGAAAAGAAGCAAGTGAGGTCCGAATCCTGGATTATAATCACATACATCGCTCACTCCTTTCAAGAACGTCATAAATCAAAAATCGTCAATTTTCAGTTGTGCATGTTTTCGGAATGCCCAAAATATGTACTATATCCCAGCAAAAGAGGCATATTTTTTATTTAATATTTACCCGCTACAAGGCAAAAAGTGTTGTTTTTTTTAATTTTGAAGAAAAGGTTTGGTTTTTATTTTTTAAATATACTTAATATCTTTCAAATGGAGAAAAAACCTTCAGGTTTTACCTAAAAAGATCTGTTGCACAGTTAAAAGTATGATAAGTGGCTTGATATTTATTTTCAATACATTGTATTATATTTTTACACTTTAAAAACGTTCTCTTGAAAAATCAAGTTCTTTGATTTATGACGTTCTTGAAAGGAGTGAGCGACATGAGAAACGCCAGAAAACGTCGTTTTTATTTTATTATTTTAGCCTCTTATTTGACCAGCTAATTTGTTGACAATATTTTGAGTCTGAAATGACTAAGTATAAATAACTCCTATAATTGGTGATAATCCATATTTGAAAACAAGTATTTGGGGACACACTCAAAATGTTGTTTGTTATTTTGCTATTTATTTATTATGTTTGTTATTTTGTACCTTGTTATTTCGGAATTTCAGGTATGGTTATAAAAAATGAGTATGATTTGCTTTCCTTTCTAGGCTGAGTGAAAATGGAAAACCGTTCGAGGCGCGTGTGAAGATGCCCCAACTCAGGATTCAGTCGAAGTACACCAGCAGTGGGGTCCTGTTCATCATCCCTGCGAGCGGAAACGGAAACTTCAACGGGCTTCTAGGTCAGTTGACTCCAACCTTAAGGGCGTTTGTGCACAACACGGAATTTTACTGTCCGGCACGTCAGTTAGCATATATAACGGATGATTGGCTTGGATTGCTTGTGCTTTTGTCCATCTTCATTCTGCGTGAACACGTTGCGCGTAGATTCGATCACGCTAAACTGTCGTAGTCGCTTTCATTTTTCAAAACCGGACTGCCGGATGGTAAATTAATTCCGTGTAGTGCACAAGCGGTTTAAGACAGTTTTTGCACTACACGGACTTTTACAGCCCCCCAATCAGCCCTCTGTTTCAGGTACCAGTCCAGGGTAATATTGAATAAATATAAGAGTGAAAATATCACGTATATTTACTTGACCCCCCCTAGGAATAGAACCCGGTACCTCTAGTGCTGTATCCGAAAGTGCTGACCATTACACCACGTAGGTGGACAAAAATGTCAGATCAATAAATAATATTTGTTTCTTATTACAAGTATCATTTCAGTATCTTATATAACAAACATGTTGGTCATAGTTTGTACGTAAAACGAAAAAAAACGCGCTTATTAAATCTGATAAAAAACGCTATTACCTATCAACAAAAAATATCCAAAAATCATTTTAAAAATCACGCAGCACAGATTTGTTTGGGTCTAGGTCAAAATGTTATAATTACATTTTACTTCAAAGCATTGTGTATATACATACTACATGATGAAACCAGTGTGTTAGGAACACATGTATGTTGGGAAATACACGTGTTATGTAACGATTTAAGATTAATCAAATGCCACCGGCTTCGATCAATCATGTTGTTCTGATTATAAAACTCAACATATATACATATAATACAATTGTGAAAGGTTTTTTTGTGTGTTTGAAGTGTAAGTAATTTCACATATAGCTCACTCCTTTCAACAACGTCATATATCAAAAATCGTCTATTTTCAGTTGTGCATGTTTTCGAAATGCCCAGAAAATGTACTATATCCCAGCAAAAGCGACATATTTTAGCGGCATATCTACCCGCTACAGGGCAGAAAGTGTTGTTTTTGCATTTTGAAGAAAACATATTGTTTAATTATTTTTTTAAATATACGAAGTATTTTTCAAATGGAGAAAAAACATTCAAGGTTTACCTAAGAAGATCGGTTGCACAGTGAAAAGTTCAATAAGTGGCTTGATATTTATTTTAATCCATTTCATTATATTTTAAAACTTTAAAAACGATCTCCTGAAAAATCAAGTATTTTGATAACAGACGTTGTTTAAAAGAGTGAGCGGTATATGATAGAACGTCATAAATCAAAAATCGTCAATTTTCAGTTGTACATGTTTTCGAAATACCCAAAATATGTACTATATCCCAGCAAAAGAGGCATATTTTTTATTTAATATTTACCCGCTACAGGGCAGAATGTGTTGTTTTTGCATGTTGAAGAAGAGGTATTGTTTAATTTATTTTTAAATATACTAAATATTTTTCAAATGGTGAAAAAACATTCAGGTTTTACCTAAAAAGATCTGTGTTGCATAGTTGAAAGTTCAATAAGTGGCTTGATATTTATTTTTAATACATTGTGTTTTATTTTTAAACGTTCTCCTGAAAAATCATGTTTTTTGATTTATGACGTTCTTGAAATGAGTGAGTTATGTCGCTCACTCCTTTCAATTATTAATGATTTTTTCTTCTTTTAACCTTCAGATGGGGTAACTGCCGATCTTAAGGGTCAAGTCGTTTCACGAAATGTCAACGGAGAGAAGTATCTTCAAGTCAAGTCGCTTGATCTGGACCTCCACGTCAAAAACGTCAAGATGAGCGTCAAAAAGATCTTCAACAACAACAGGATACTCAGTAAGTATATAAGAATAGATTAATTCCAAATGCTAAAAAAATTATTTCTTTTGAGAACAGTTCTTCAAGACTTTTTTAAATGCAATTTATAATTTTACCAGTTAAAATAAAAGTGATTTTTTACTCGTCAAAATTGATGTATAATAATAATAATAAAACCCTTATCCTCACCCCAATGGTGCATAAGGCACTGCGTCACATAAACGCAGTGTTATCTTGATCGTTTTACACATGAAGGAAAGGTGATCAGCCCTCCGCTTCAGGGTAATATTAAATAAATATTTCAGTAAAAAAATCACTTATATTTATTTAACCCCCCTTTGGAATCGAATTCGGGACCTCCCGAACGGTAGCTGAGGGTGCTGACCATTACGCTACGGAGGCGGACATATTGATGTATATGAATAGAAATGTAAATTTATGTATTAATTTTTAAATGAAACACAGTATTTTTGAGTCTATTAAAAAAACACGTAAAAATAAATATTGTAACAATTGTTTCGCCTAGTTATGGCATTTTCAAACTAATTCGGCCATTCATTTGAAAATGCCATAACTAGTCGAAACAATTACTACAATGTACATTTTTATGTATTTTTTCAATAAAATACAGCTAAGTAGACTAAAAAATCTGTGTTAGATTTAAAAATTAATACATAAAATAAGAAACAGTGGCTAAATACATTGAAATAGCAAACGTCAAAATAATACAATCACCACCTTCAGCACTGGGAGGGAATTTTCCCGCTTATAAATTTGTATGAATTATTATATTAAAATAGTAAACGAATGTGAAGATATAATGGACTGACGGTCCTTATGTAGCTATACAATTCAAGGTACTTAAGTGATATTTTTAACTTGTGCAGTAATGATTTATGGGAGACAACAATAGTTAATGGGGCATGTAGGTACGTACAATTATATTTATTTTCTGAGAAAGGAAGAATCTATAAATTAATACATAAATTAAAATGGACTTCTACGAATTGAACGCCAAATCAATAAATAAAGAAATGTTAATAACCGTTTGTAAAAAAAAATATCCTAAAGTTGTTCCTAGGTAAAAAGCTTCTTTTCAACACCTTTTTTACCTCGATGATTTTACTTATTTTGCCAACTCTGTGCTTCACGTTGTGGTTGGAACCAGGACTCAATTGTGTACTGCCAGTTTAGCTCTTGCTGATAACTAATCAGTGGACCATTCACTCTGTTCCCAGCATTCACTGTCCTGTATAATTATTAACATATCCATCATATACTTCCAAAATATACTTCTCAAATTTAGGATTTATTTTAATCATTAAAAAATCTATGAATTATTATATAAATTGACGTACAGTATCGAACAGATAAATTGAAACAAAACTTTTTTATCATATTTTCGTACACCCTCTAAAAAAATGTTTTGGGAGTGCTCCTCGTATTATGGACCAGGGCGGCTTCTTCCAGTGACTGAGTTGATGAATAGCGAGAAGTATTACCCAATTATACTGGAAAAGATACTACCAGAAATACAAAAACGAAGGTCAAATGGTAATGGAATATTTCAGCAGGATTTAACCCCCTGCCACAAATCCAAAAAAATTATGAAATTCTTCACAAAAAAACAATGACCTTTAATGGACTGGTCAAGAATCTTTACACACATAATCCTTATTGAAAATCTATTGACAATCTGTAAGAATCGGCTCTCCAAAATTGATTGCACCACGGTGGAAATCTCATTTTGTCCATAATTCAGGTATGGTTTCGAGAGGAAAAAATGGCCTCCACGTGCCAAAACTTTATAGAATAGATGCCAAGAAGGGTAAAATCTTTGATTGAGCCCAAATGAGATCATTTTAAATATTTATTTGTGATACTAATAAACAAAAGTTTTAACAATTTTTTTTACGAAAATACAACAAAAAAAGTTTTGTTTCAATTAATTTGTTCGATACTGTATATGGTATATGCATAAATCGCATTGTGAATAATTTTGTCATTGGTCTTAAAATATCTGAATGTTAAATACATATCATACATGTTACTTGAAAAAAAAACACACAATACCATGTATATATTGACATAATTTTATTTACCGATACATTCATAATATTTGCTTAGGTAAGTATGAAAGAGCCTTGACTTTTAAAGTAAAGTAATGGAATATCAAACGGTAAACATTCAACATTTTTATATATTTATTGATTTTTCATTAACTTTGTGGAAAAACATGATTATTCAAACACAATATATAAATTAAACTCTTGTAAAATACCACTTTTTTGATTTTATCAATGTAAACAAGAGTAGTTTCGAGAACTAAAGATGTTCTCATCAACAGGTAGTCATACATACACGCTTACAAAATAAATAAATGTCATTCATAGGAAGAATGATAAAAATTACACGTGTATTAATTGATCACTTTAACCAGTCTATGAAAGGTCATAACCCTGTTAATCTTTAGACACTCATATTCTTCTTCATTTGTGTGATACCAATATTATGTATAAAATAAAAATATATATACAGAGATTTTTATTAAAATTATACTGATTATAATACATAACCATTGCCATACTAAGTCATTATTTATCTTTTTAACATAACATCAACACTTTCTTGAAAAAAAAATCTTCAGATCTCATACAAGAAAAAGAAGAAAAAGAATAATATATGATCAATATTAATTATTTTATCAAGTTTTATTCAATGTAACTAAAGTCATTATTTTCTGACATCTCAACATTTATGATTTTAAGGAAGTCTGGGTATTTACACGACTTATGACCTGTCAAAGACTGGTTAAGTGATCACTTTACACACCTGCATCATTCACCATTTTTCCTATGATTGACAACAACACTGCACAAATTTTTGGAACTATATGGATATTTTTTCCACCTCCGTAGTGTAATGGTCAGCACGCTCGGCTACCGTTCTGGAGGTCCCGGGTTCGATTCCCAAGGGGGGTAAAATAAATATAAGTGATTTTTTCACTGTAATATTTATTCAATATTATTACCCTGGACTGAGTACCTGAAGCGGAGGGCTGATCACCTTTCCTTCATGTGTAAACGATCAAGATAACACTGCGTTTATATGACGCAGTGCCCTATGCATCATTGGGGTGCGGGTAAGGGTTTTATTACTATTATTACATATATGATCAATCTCGTAACACAATATGTACATATGAATTCACAACAGCCATTTTAAATCGAGAAAGCTTTTATTAAGCAGAGATACTTTTTATTTGTATGCGAAGTCCGAATCTTGGATTATAATCACATACTAGATACCCATCTGAAAATATTTTCAGTCATGTGAATTTCATTTAAAAAAATAAATTTTAAATCGAAAGAAAACGGCTGATTTCGAGATAAAACTGTCTTAAAAATTCCAATGGCTAGGTTGAATAATGAAATTTAAAAAAAAAAATTGTGATATAATTATATCGAATTGCAAAATTTAATGACTTTCCATATTAAAAATTTGTTAAACAACCTAAAAGGTCAAACCTTAGCCCTGTCATACATTTTCAAGTATGAATTATTAAATTGAAGGTCACACTCAGCGTAATTATTGAGTTAATATTAAAAATCACTTTTTGTTTGTTCCAGTCGAAGCTACGAACCTGTTCTTGAGGGAAAATGGACAGGAAGTTCTGAAGGCCATGTTGCCTCAACTGAAAACCCAACTGTCAAAGGAGTTCACGAGGATCGTCAACCAGCTGCTCGACAATGTTCCCCTTTCTTTGTTCTACGTCGTGGACTGAGATAAATGATGTTGATATTAATTTTAGCTGATGATTTAATCTGAGATGTACATACGTAAGGTTAACAGAAATTAGGGATATGGATAACTTGTATCTATGGTAATTATGATAACTAAGGATTGATAAACATTATTTCAACTTAAGGCATTTATACAATAATACTTAAGAGAACACTTGTTTTTTTCCAACTTGAGTCATATTACAACATTTTGAGTGTGTCCAAATACTTGTTCACAAAATCTGGATTATCTCCAATTACAGGAGTTATTTTCATATTATTTTATGACATCTCATCAAAGATGAAGAAGAATATGGAAGTCTATATTGTTCATATATATAGAACTTCCAAGAATTTGAGTGATGTGGTTGTCAATAATGGGTAGAATTGGTGAATGTTACACGTATGTAAAGTGATCACGTAAAGCAGCCTATGACGGTCGTCAGCCCCGTAAATGCCCAGACTTCCATATTCTTCATCATCTTTGATGAGATGTCAAAAAATAATTTGAGTCATATTCATTTTATCGACTAAACTCAACGTTTGTATTCACACCCGAAGATGGAAGCATCTGTAGCTTCCTTAATCCTTCAAATAAATGTAACTCAAGTGGGAAAAAACAAGTTCATCATGTCTTACCGCAAAGTGAATTCAGAAACAAACAATAAAATGATAATGATTATAATATACGTACATACATTACCACATACTACATTTATCAGTTAATAATAACAAGAAGCCTTGCATCAATGGAATAATATTAGGATTTTATGGTGTTTAAATTATTGAAATAATAATATAAATTTAGTTTTGTACCATACCTAGTAGATAGTTTATTATAAATAAGGTTTTGTTAATTTAGTTTTTAAGGATTATTTTATAATAAATAATTAAGGTATAATAAAAATACAAATTTGAAAACACCCTTTTTTTATTTTAATACCAATGTCATTGCACTTAATACACCATTTTATTGATATTTCAAACATACATAGATTAAGAAGAGTATGGATGTTTCGGTATCAACAAGGCTTATGATCTGTCGTTCACTGTTTTAAGTGATCACTTAAGGTGCTGTGTAGCATTCATTGGGTAGAATGGTGAATGGTTACACCAGCCAATGATAGCTATCTCTGACTATTTTTAAAAACCCACTGTGGCACGTGATTCGATGCATTTAGCATCATCATGGTGCATTAAACATCAGAAGATGAAATATCATTACATCAAACGGTTTTATATTATATACTTATCATATAATTCTTAGTTTTTTACATATCGCTCACTCCTTTCAAGAATTATGACGTTCTTGAAAGGAGTGATCAAACAACTTGATTTTTCAGGAGAACGTTTGTAATGTTTTAAATTTTAACACAGTGTATTAAAAATAAATATCAAGCCTATTATTGAACTTTTTACTGTGCAACAGATCTTTTTAGGTAAAACCTGAAGGTTTTTTCTCCATTTGAAAAATATTTAATATATTTAAAAAAAATAGTTAAACAATACATTTTCTTCAAAATGCAAAAACTACATTTTCTGCCCTGTAGCGGGTAAATATTAAGTTAAAAATATGCCTCTTTTGCTGGGGTATAGCGCATTTTCTGGGCATTCCGAAAACATGCACAACTGAAAATTGTCGATTTTTGATTTATGACGTTCTTGAAAGGAGTGAGCGATATTACTGATTCATTAAGAAAATCTTGTCCGATTGGTCAATATTGACTGTGCGACATCTACCGCTAAAATATCAAACGAAAATCACTTCAACGTAAAAGATCGGTTACTTTTTAAAGTTTATTAATGAAATTTGTAATGTTATGTCTTAATATAAAACGCAAGATGGAGGTATAGTTATAAATATTATAAATTTGAAATAATAAATAATACAAAAACATTTGTAAAAA
>NW_028281016.1:215000-227500 GCF_059751285.1 Brachycentrus maculatus
TGGTACATTTTTTCTCCAATCGGTTTCGACAAGAACCTTGTCATCCTCAGGGGTTATAAAAAGTTGCAATGATGCTGCCTGTTTTTAAAACTGTGGTTTAAAAAACTAATTGGTTTTTCCTTAAGATCTCAATAGCAGTTATAACAAAACAAAACTTTGAAATATACCACTCAAGAAAGAGATTTAAAATAAACCGGTTGAATGTTAACTGTACAAATATTTAACTAACAGTATGCGCGACTTGTTTGGGACACAAATTATACAAAAGCACGTGATAAATGTACTACTAAGTATATGCTGAAAAGTGATTGACACACATTTTATATTGGTTTGTGCTGGATTAGTCAGACTCTTAATTTTATTTTACTAAAATCGGTATTTAAAAATACTGGCAAAGGAAGGATGAAAGCAGAGTGAATGCTGTTGAAATGCGCTCCCTCAGACGAATGTGTGGAAAATCATTGTATGACAGAATTAAAAACGACGATATAAGAAAGGAATGTAAGGCTGAACGAGGAATAATTGAAAAGATTAGAAAGAGCTCTTTGCGGTGGTATGGACATGTGGAGCGAATGGATAGCGAGAGAATGACTAAGAAAATATATGTGGCGAATGTGAGAGGGAAAACAGAACGTGGACGACCGAAAAAGACTTGGTACGATCAGATCAATCAGAAACTAAAATCTGGCGGTGTCAAAAGTCTGCGTAATCGGAGGGCATGTATGACTAGATGTATGGATGTGAAGGAGGCTAGGAGTGTATGTCAGGACAGAAGAGTGTGGCGTTCCATCCTCTCTGCCTACCCCTGCGGGGAAACGGCGTGATGGTAGTAGTAGTAGTAGTGGTATTTAAAAATCATTTTATTCATCTTTATAAAATTAATTACCATGTTTTCACCACTTTTTTATTAATACAATTCAACCTACCAGTTTCAACAATACATTGTTATCATCAGGGTTTATTTTAAATCAAAAACATTAAAAACATCAAAATACTCTAACCAAAAATTTCCACACACTCCATAAAATCCTAAATGTTATTTATATTATTCATTGCATAGCAACCCCAAATAACAACTAATGGAATCACCCAAAATAAACAGTATGAAGCTGCGCACGCATACGTAAAGTGGAGAACACACAAAAAACACAAAAACTTACTATGCAGAAATTTTAGGAACAGAAATTGAAAAATATCGAAAATAGGACTGTTCCTTAAATTTAATTGATTATTAATAATTTTTAAATTTTGTTTTATGGCTTTTTTAATTTCCAAAATCTCTAAATTATGCAATGAGTTTACTTTTTTTATTATAATGTAGTATTTCAATGCCATTTTTAAAATTAAAAGAATGATTGTTATTTAATATATGTATGTTAAGCAAATTCAGAAAAATTATTCTTATTACCACATCTCTTATGTTCTTTTATTCTTAAATTGAAATTTCAATGCCAAACTGCAAAGCAAATTGTACCTAGTTATATCGCATTCGACGAAGATCGATTAGTTTGGTAGGAATGATCGGATCCCAGATGATCAGTTACCGCAAGAGGTAACAATAAACTTGCAATACGTTAACAAAATCAGGAAGACAGTAGGTAACGGTTAGTTGACCTGACCAAGCGTTCTACATTCAGGTCATTGACCTAAATTACTGCACTTTACCTCACTTAATGTACGATGTTACTGAAAAACCCTAACCTTCAATATTTTGATGATTTGTTTTTATTATGATAATACCGTAAGACTAGAAAATCACATATCGTTAAATAAGATAAAGTGACGATAATACAGTTTTTTGAAACTTCTTTTATTCCATGTTTTATTTTTTTTACATGTACATATAAAAATTTATTTTTTTTCGTCAGCGTTTAATTATTTAAATATTTCATGTTTAATCTATAAAAAATTAATTTGTTTTTGGAAAAAAAAAAAAAATTGAAAACTTATTTTTCATTATTAATTTCTAATTTAAATATGCACTTTTATGTTTTACGAAGCACTTGCAATGCGTTTTTATGTTTTATGTTTTACTTTTTTATACGTAAACATATAAAAAAGTAAATTAAAAATGACTGAATTTTTCGTAAACAATTAAAAAATTAATGAATGGTGAATATGTAAAAAAATACACGAACTTAAAAAAATCCAAAAGGAAAAATTTATTTTTTCATAGATAATAATCAGAATATGTAATTTCATGTTTTTTTTCATTGAAGAAAATAAAAACTGAAATTTACTTATTTTCTTGTGCATATCAAAAAGTAAATTAAAAACGCATTTTAATTTCTCCATCTTCAAATGCAAACAACTTCCCAATCACTACAAATTTCAATGTTTATAAATACACTTAATAAAGTTCAATGTTTTGCCTTTCATGGTTGAGTGATGTTGCAATCTGATGCCATCTATCGGTAAAAACCATAAGGTATATATAGTGAAACCTCTTTTTTAGGTTTTTCAAGAGACTGAAAAAAAAAACTAGAATGGAGGGAACATGTAAGAATGTAGAAATTGAAAATGAAAATGAATTGAATAATATTCTTTTATATTTTTATTATTTTTTATAAAAATTATGTAGATGAGATTTTTCGCATTCAAAAACATAAATGATGGGAAAATGTAAATGGGGGAATTGAAAAAACAACTTTTGAACTTTTTTGTGAAAATCATGTAGATGTCATTTTTTTGTATACAAAAACCTAAATGAAGACAACGTATCGCTCACTCCTTTCAAGAACGTCATAAATCAAAATTATTCAATTTTCAGTTGTGCATGTTTTCAGAATGTCCAGAAAATGTACTATATCCCAGCAAAAACAGCATATTTATAACTGAATATTTACCCGCTACAGGGCAGAAAGTGTTGTTTTTGCATTTTGAAGAAAAGGTATTATTAAATTATTTTTTAAATGTACTAAATATTTTTCATTTTAAAAATGAAGAAAGAACCTTCAGCTTTTACCTAAAAAGATCTGTTGCACAGTAAAAAGTTCAATAAGTGGTTTGATATTTATTTTTAATACATTGTATTATATTCTTAAACATTAAAAACGTTCCCCTGAAAATCAAGTTTTTTGATTTATGACGTTCTTGAAAGGAGTGAGCGGTATGTAAAAATTTGGGGTATTGATAGTATGATTTTTTGCTGTGAAATTTGTAATGACTGATGAATAAAACAAAACGCAAAAAGTTCACATAAATGATGATCGCGAATAATGTCAAAAAAAGAAACGTTACAGATATTTTCGACGTAAACTGGGGGGAAACAACGTAAAAGCGGGTAAAAATATATGAACACATATCGGGACTGAAATAATTACACGCAATTTGCGGGGAAAATGACAAATCCGGGGACCTTAGTCCGCATTTTTCTGTGTATATTAATCATTTTGTAATTTTCAGCATACTACGTCACGAAATGCTACAGAGATGATCCTGACGTCAACGAGTGCCTGATGAACAGTTTCAACACGTTGACAGAACACTTCAGAAATGGCATTCCAGAGTTAGGAGTAACAGATGTATGAATTTTAAATTTAATATAATTTTAAAGTTAAGTATGTATTCATGAGGTCAGTGTGTGTTTCGACATTTTTTAGTCAGTTGATAAATTAAACGATCAGTTATTTATGCCGAAGGTTAGTCTTCTTCTTCTTCTTGGCTCCATCCTAACTTATTGTCCATGTAGACTGTTGGGGACAGCTCTCCCCGTCCTCAGGTTGTAGGTCCTTCTATCATGGACAACGTCACATAGGCCATGGCTTGTAATCTTGTTATCTTACTTTATACGGAAGGTCAGTATTTATATTTAAAAAATCTTACCATTCAAAACTTTTTTTGATACTATTATAGGTTTCCCAACTTGTATTGAGTGATCACTTAAGCCAGCCAAATGCCTGGTAATATACCCTGGGATACTCAGACTTTTATCTTTTTTAACGGATTTTTAAAAATAAAGATATTTTATCTCTTATCATTTGAAGTAATCGTTAACAACCTTCGTAAAAAATACTTATTTTTCATATTATTTTTTACAGATAAATAGTACAAACATGTATCTACTCTAAAATTACTTCTTGTGACTTTGTTGAGTTATAAAGGGTAAAAAATATATAGAATAAGAAAAAAATACAAAATTGCTACATTAAATCACATAAGTTAGCCATACACATCAACTGGAAATTATTCCTTTTGAATTGACTTCATTGATTATCTAATAAAGTCTTTTTATTTTTCAGGTAGAGCCAATAGTTATTGACGAAATCACGATAGCTCTTGGAAGTGGTCCAGATGGATATAGAGCCAGCTTCAGGGATATTCATGCTTATGGAGTTTCCAATCTTACAGTCACTAACGTTAGGTGAGTTTAACATTAAATTGTATTTACATATAACATGATATATAGCATTTCGGCTAGTACTCTTAAACTGAACGGGTCTGGGCAGAGTCCTCTGATTCCTGATGGGCCAATTTATTTGATGTTAATCATATAATTTTTTTGGCCCCTAACGTTTATGGTACGAAACGGTTGCTCCACCTTGAGGCAAGTTGTATAATATTATTTCATAGAAATCAAATTTCTGTTGACCGAAAGAGGTGTGATAGATTTTGATATTCTATGTAAGTACGTTAGCATAATGTGTGTTTATTGTGATTTGTGTCCGTTACAGGGAGGTGCTTTCTTGTGTATTGTGAGAGTAATTCTTAAATGCAAATGTAATGATTGTTTTAGCATAAAGTTGTCTGACTGTTGTAAAGTGTTGAAATTTGTTTTTAATATTTCCTCTGTGAGAGTTTGTCTCAGAACTTTTATTTATTTTCAATATTGATTTTAAGTAATAAAAACACTTTAAATTATGTATAATTTTTAAAGCAAACACAGATTTTTTGAGTCTACTAAGTTGTATTTTACTAACAAAAACACAAAACAATTATATTGTGACAATTGTTTTGCCTTGATAGGGCATTATCAAACGAATGTTTGACATTCGTTTGATAATGCCCTAAAAACAATTGTCGCAATATAAATTTTTTACGTTTTTTTGTTAATAAAATACAACTTAGTAGCTTCAAAAAATCTGTGTTTGATTTAAAATTAATACATAAATTTAAATAGAGTTCTACAAATTAAACGCCAAATCAATAAATAAATAAAAACACATTTTAATAATGCATTACTGGTACCACTCCAACCAATAATTTCATACTGCAGAAAAGACTGACATAAAGAATGGATTTTTTTTTTACTAATTCTTTTATATTTAGGATGCAACATATGGTCTTTAATACAAATGTAAGTTATTGTTTGTAATATTTTCAGTTAACTAAGTTCATTAAAAATTACATTACTAGTCTCATAGGAAGCCTAGGGCTTTTGTATCAGATCCGGTAATACGGTAGGAGCTTTCAACGTCTTCCAACATTTACTCATAACAATATGTCTTCATTTCCAGGACAGATCTTGATTCCTACCAGTTCCAGGTGACAATGCTGATTCCCAAGATGAAGGCCAAAGCTCACTATACTTCCTCGGGTGTTTTGATCCTGCTGAAGGCATCAGGAGCCGGAGATTACTGGGGAGAATATGGTAAAATTTATCATCTATTTAACCGCTTCATGCTCTTAAACGAGCAGTGTTCGTGGACGGCGCATGTGTCGTATTGCATCAACCCGAGCACTGCTCGCGTGCTTACACTTGCTTGCATTTTATAATATAAACAACTCAACTGATCTCGATAGATGCCACTTGACGATAAATTACCAAATTTCATATTTTCATTTTGTTTGATTTTTATTTATTTTTTATTATTATTATATTCAGTCATTTTATTTTATTTTTTAAAT
Organism: Brachycentrus maculatus; assembly: GCF_059751285.1. Lineage (NCBI taxonomy): Eukaryota > Metazoa > Arthropoda > Insecta > Trichoptera > Brachycentridae > Brachycentrus > Brachycentrus maculatus. The sequence continues at coordinate 220,848 of NW_028281016.1, forward strand.
ATAAACAATGGTTTAGTTTAATTTACATTTTGTATCGCTTCTGTTTTGTTTTTTGAACTGAAAATCTTTAAAATTATTTACTCTTTAAATTACAAAAATTACATCCTATTATTTTAAGTTTCATTTTTATGAAAAAAAAACACGAACATAAAGTGGGACTGATTGTTTTTTTGTTAGTTATAGAGCCATCTGTGAACAACAATTATCATTACAGAGGCTGATTTATCGAAGAATCCAACCCATATGGACATCGATATATTTAAGTGGAGAACCAATTTCCATGAATAATTTTTATAATTCATTGCAAAATTTATTTTAATTTAATTTACTTTAATTAATGAATTGGAAAATAAAGAAAAAGAAAATACATATATATTAATGCCTCATTTCATAATGTTTGTGAAATAAATAAAACTGCAATCGTGGATGGGATTTTACGTTCTGTGAATTGTATACGCTTCACGTTTGCCATGTAACGTAAATGTATGCACTTTCTGGGCGCTTGTGCACAATACGGAATTTTGCTGTCCAGCAGTCCGGTTAGCATGAAAAAATAGATGATTGGCTTGTGCTTTTGTCCGTCTTACTTCGGATCGGTGCGTTCGATCGGTGCGTGATCACGTTGGCCGTGAACTCGATCACGCTAATCCATTCGTAGTCGCTTTTATTTGAAAAAAAAACGGACTGCCGGACAGTGAAATTCCGTGTAGTGCACAAGCGCCCTCTGTGTGGCCCCCTGGACAAATTATTGGCCCAGATTTTTCTTTAAAAACTAATACTTGGCATTGCATTGAAATAAAAACATTATTCAGTCTGTTTACAGTTGTGGCCTCAAGGATATATATTTTTTTAATTTGGCAGTCAATGTGTTAATAGCCTTTTTACTGAATCTGTACTTATCATACCTTTCAGAGGGTGTTAAGGCCAAGATTTACTTCAGAGCTCGTCCTTACGAGGTGGATGACAGGACTTACTTGGCCTTGGAGCAGTTGAAGATGGACTTTAGCGTCAAGGACATGAAAATGGGAGTTGAAAACGTTCACAATGAGAACTCTATCTTACGTAAGTCTTAACTAAAAATGCTACATTGTCAAATTGAGGTAATATCTTTCCATCTTGAATTTAAGTTTTACTTGATAAATACCACTGTTTCTTAAAATCTATTGGGACAAGTGTTTCGATGCATTCCGCATAGTAACTTTGTTTGAAAATGACAAGAAATGCATCGAAACACGTGTAACAATAATAATGTAATGTAATCCTTCTCCTTCCTACAAAATCTATTTTTTTATGACATACCCTTTTTTAATCTCTGAATGTTTTTAAATAGTTATTATAATAGATTTATATTATCCACTGACACTTTGTGATGGAATTGCATTTTTAATATATTATTAGATTAAAACCAATATTTTTAGCTTTACCACTTTATTTTTATTTGACCAGCGAGCGGGTTTCGTCGTTACCGACATCATCAGACTACCCGGTCGCTGGTCAAATAAAAATAAAGTGGAAAAGCTAAAAATATTGGTTTTAATCTAATAATATAGTTATTATAACATAAATGTGGAATTGTTAATTTGGCTTTATTTTTATTAATGTAACTTTTTTTAAATGTAATGTAATGTTTATTATTGTAAACGTAACTATTGTTTATCATATACTTTTTTATATGTAAAGCTGTACAATTCCCGAACAAATAAAGTACAATAAAAAATAACAATAGATTTTTTAAATAATGGTATTTTACAAGTAAAACTTAAATTAAAAAGGAGTAAAATGTTGTTTTCGGGTGATTTCAGATCTCTCTCATAGGTTTATTAGCCAAAAAAAAAAACTAATGCGTAATCTATGCCAATACTTTCTGAAATGATTTCTGTTCAATCGGTGAACAATTTTGATGAATGACACTGTATTTTTTGATGAAATATTGATGACATTTTTTTACAGATGCCGCTCTTAATTTGTTTATCAATACCAATGCCCAAGATTTATTGAAGGAGATGAAACCAGACTTGAAAAGAAAATTAGTCCAAAATATGTCTCAATTCATCAGCAAGCTCATGGAACAAATTCCATACGACAACTGGATAGAATAAATATACTGAAATAAACATAAGTAAATTATTACATTAATGTATTCGGCAGTCACTTTGTGGTGATATATTTTCCTGTTTCATCTCTTTTGTTTAATAGCGATAGATGCTTCATCATCTTTAATATACATATCTGTATTTAATCATGATGCTGTATGTATCGTAACACATATGACAATAGATTATAATAAAAAGTTGTACATATAAATAATAAAAACATTGTTTTAATAATAATCCAAAAAATAATCACACATCTTAAATTATTTTCTAATTGAAATTACTTTGTTATTTATTCGATTAAAATGTGCAATGTCTTTTATATCTTCTTCTTCTTCCTGGCTACATCCCAACTTATTGTCCTTGTAGACTGCTGGGGTCAGCTCTCATCGTCCTCACGTTATATGTCCTTCTGTCCTGGATACCTAGGCCATGGTCACCTAGGCCATGCCTTCGAATCATGTTATCTTTCTGCTTCACCCATGAATTCCTTGGTCTTCCTCTAGATAATTGTCCAGGATGATCCATTTCTATTGCCTGGTCAACTACATGTTCGGATTCTCTGGTCCTATATGCCCATACCATCTCAACTGTCTTTCCTCTACCTTCCTATTAATGTCTGTTTCGCCCAGGCTTCCACGAATGCGTGAACTCTTTATTTTGTTTCTAAGGGACACTCCCGCTGACCATCTAAGCCATGGGTGGCTAACATTTTCAGCAGCCGGGCCAAATTATAGAAATCAGATTTCTTCCCGGGCCATAAAACAAATGTTTTTTAAAGAAGATATGACAAAAATGTGAATCAAACATATTAATAAGATAAGAGTTAGACAATACAAAAAAGAACATTAAAAATTAATTTGTGAGACGTCTGATTTTGTTTGTCAGAACTAAGTGCATCAATGTTGATACGTTAACGATTGATGTTGTTGCTACATGCAAACAGTTTTCTAAATTCTCATCAGTGATTCTTGTTCTCATTTGAGATTTAATATGCTTCATTCGACTAGTATCATGGCTACTGTATAACTAGCATTTTGACTTTGAGTCGCTCTAGCACTCTGGAAAATGTTGTGTTTGTTTGTTAACACGAATACACCATAGGAGAAATTGTCACGATAGTGAGATACTTCCATATATGGGATATGATACGAACTACGCACGATGGAATTTTCTTTTGGTGGTTTTATATACACGTAAAAAATGTGTAAAATGCTCCGCGGGCCACATGTAGACACCCGGCGGGACGCATGCGGCCCGCGGGCCGCAGGTTGGCCACCCTTGATCTAAGCATTCACATTTCAGCGGATTCTAGTTTCCTAGAGAAGGTGCTATACATCGTCCAGCATTTGGAGCCGTATAGGAGTGCAGATCTGACAATTGATTGGTAGACTTTTTCTTTTAATATGGATGGCATTTTTGGATCGCAAAGGACTTTCAATTTTCACCCACCCCACACTTATTCTGTGTGATACATCTGTTGTGCACCCTCCATCCCTATGTATTATATAATGGATCCTAGGTATTTAAAGGAGTCGCAGTTTGGTATTGTTTCTCCATACAAGTGTATTGGGAGGCATTTTTATATATTTCAAATAAAAAAATTAAAAGACAGAGTATTTTATTATTAATATTTTTACCCACATTATTTGTTTTTAACAATGCAGTGAAACCTTGCACAACGAACGAACTTCCTATTCGTACATTACGCGAAATTTTGTCATAGAAATTAATAATGCAAAATGATTTCATTATTTTTTACCTTTTTACTATAAATTAAAATCATGATATGAAAAATCTAGGAATTGTGAACACAGACTTTGACACACTTTTTGGTGTGTTTTTTTTTAAATCTCTGAATTGATCTCCACTTACGAGAGACTATTACATAGATTTATATCAAGATTTTGATTGATTTTTCAAAAAAGTTGAAGAAGGGTATGAAAGTCGGGTTGTGGTCCCGTGGTTAGTGTCGCAGGCTCTTAAGTCAGAGTTTCTCGGTTAAAACCCACTATAGCAAGTGTTTTTGCCTAGAATTTTCACTCATGAATTACATGAAATTATAGCAACTTTAAACATAAAGAGTAAATCCACTCACAAGTAGGCATAGGCTATGAAACTTATAAAGTTGAAGCCTGAGTAGGGACATGATAAACGGTGTTGCATAAGCCGTACCTAGATTTCAGAGTCACTTGAACGTTAGGTAATTCAAAAAAATTCGAACCCACTCACTCTACAACAATTTAATACCTATTTCTAATAATGAGCCGCTTAGGCTCACAGAAATAGTATGAAATTGAAATATCTGTGTAAATCATAATAAAAATAATAAGTCTGGGCATTTGCAGAGCTTACGACTTGTCTTAAGCTTGTTTGAGTGTTCACTTCGTATATGTGTTACACGTGTTACATTTACTATTCATAATGTTATGCGCTTATGTTACAACCCAGCCTATGTTAAGTCGTAAGCCTTTTAAATGTCAAGATACCCATATTTTTCATCGTCTATGTTGAGATATCGATACAAAACTATTATTATTATTATTTGGGTTGCTTCGTTGACTCCAGTATATGTTAAAACTCCCGGTCAAGGTAGTTACTGCTATGATAATGTACGAGGAGCATTCGAAATAAACGTAGAAATGTCGTATTTGTATTGTTGAAGAGAGATGATTGGTTTCTCCAATCCAATCATATTTGTAATTAAAATTTTAAGCACTAACTTTGTGATTTTCCATTTTATAATTAAAATGTAACTTTGTTCGAAAATCACTATAAATATTTTATTATAACTTAATTGTAATGTCTACCGGTTTCGAAGCTAACCGCTTCTTTATCTAGACTAATAAGTAAGATTAAAGTAAAGTAAATTAAAGTAAAGTAGATTAATACTAAAAAAAAGTTTTTAGTATTAATCAGTTAAAGAAGCGGTTAGCTTCGAAACCGGTAGACATTATAATTAAGTTAAAATAAAATATGTACAAGGATTTTGGAACAAAGTTATCAATTATATTTTTATTATCAGGATTTCTCACCCTAACTAACTAACTAACCATCACGCCGATCCCCCGCAAGGGTAGGCAGAGAGAATAGAACGCCACACCACTCTGTCTTTGCAAACATTCTTCACCTCTTCCACGATTATGCGTCTCCTCATACATACCCGCCGATTATTTCGACTCCTTACCTTACCGCTTTCAAGTATTTGGCATACTTGATCATGTCTTGGTCTTCCTCTGCACCTTATACCAACTTCATTCACCTCATAAATTCCTTTAACCGTTTTTTCCTCACTCATTCGTTCCACATGCCCAAACCATCTTAAAACACCTTACTCAATTTTGCATTCCTTCCTTATTTCACTATTCGAACATCTATCATACGTTGTTCAGAATCTCGCCCTACGAATGATATCAATATTATAGTGGTCTCAACTTGAAATGAAGTGAATCTATTGTTTTTTTAAACGAAGGAAAATGGAAGTCTTCAAATTGGAAAAATCCAACCATCTAGACGTTCCTACATTACACTACAACGCCAAGGTAGACGACTCCTGGGCAGACCACCAAAAAGATGGATTGAGAGCTGAGAATCGACATCGCAGGAGGCTAATCCTTTTTAAAACTAGCCCTCACAAAGAAGGAGAAGAAGAAGAAGAAGAAAGAGTAGGAGAAGTGGAATAACACTACAGGATTCATGTCATCATTCACTATAGTTGGGTAAACGTCCAACTGCGGAGCTGGCGTTGCTGGTTTGATTCCCTGAAATTGGAAAATTAATTCAAGAAATATTTTTTTTCAAATGGTGTTAGTAATTCAAATTCCATATATTCTATCCTTCTTTCCATCTGTGTCTTTATAACCGGAATGTAATAAATATTTGTTGACTTAAAGTATTTCTGTTAAAAAAAACATTTACTTACAGTTATCTCTACGAACTATTTGAAACCCCCACATGTACATACATACATCGTCACTCTTTCGACCAAATATCGTATCAGACCATTTTGTGGAATGTCAGTTAGAAACTATGGGTAGCTGTTGCCTTTTTGATTTTTATTATGGCATTTGTTACTTTTTCTCAGTTTAAATTTACATTTCTTTATAATTTTTTAAAAAGTTTTTTTTTTATGTTGTATTGTCAAATATATTAACCTGTCCGGGATTGGGGTCGTACATGGTCGCCAAAATAAAAGTTTTCTCAAAGGAACATGGGCGTACATGAACGTCCGCGCTTATAACCAAAGCCCTGTGACATTTATTAATAAAATAGATCTTGTACTGCCATCTGTGGTTGTATTTAAACACTAATATAGCAATTTAGATTATTTTTCTGTTATACCCACAACATTTTAAATAATTTATATTCATCGTAATGACGCTGTTAAAGTATTTTAAATACCCAGTCCACCTCCCAGAGGTCCACCTCCGTAGTGCAATGGTTAGCGTGTTTAGCTACCGTGCCGGAGGTCCCGGGTTGGATTCCCAGGGTGGAGGTGAAAATATTGAAAATATGATTTTACTCCATAATATTTATTTAATGTTACCCTGGACTGGTCCC
>NW_028281016.1:232500-245000 GCF_059751285.1 Brachycentrus maculatus
AGGTAGTATAATTTAATGTAACTCATAACAGAAAATTCTAGGAAAAAACACTCGCTATCTCGCTAAAGGTATGAATTTAGACAGTCGGATGATTTTAAGTTAGCAATGATATTACTTAGGTATATGACTTTAGTTCTACGATTTGACTTTAGTTCTATGTATTAAATTCGTAGACCTGCATATTCGTCATAGTCTATGCTTAATAAAACCCTTATCCCCACCCCAATGATGCATAGGGCACTGCGTCATATAAACGCAGTGTTATCTTGATCGTTTACACATGAAGGAAAGGTGATCAGCCCTCCGCTTCAGGTACCAGTCCAGGGTAATAATATTGAATAAATATTACAGTGAAAAAATTACTAATATTTATTTTACCCCCCTTTGGAATCGAACCCGGGACCTACAGAACGGTAGCCGAGCGTGCTGACCATTACACTACGGAGGCGGACGTTTCTAACAATATAGTTTTGTTAAATCCATTAACAACTTATTTGCATTAATTGTTAATTCGATAGTATTTTGTTTAGCAACATAACGTACATATGTTCAAATCATTTAAATGTTAAAATAAAATAAAGCAGCTTTTTTTACACTTGATGAGAACATCTGTAGTGTTCGACAAAAAAAATATAAATATATAATATTAAAAATTAAATTAAATAAAAAAAATAATAAATAAATAAAAAAATAATAACTATGAAATCGTGAATTGATGAAACAAGAAAGGCAAAGTAAGTATTATAGAATTAAGTAAGGATTTGAGAAAGGGTAAGAAGGTAGAGTAACCAAGGAAGAATAATATGATAGATGTTGATATAAGAGTTCCAAGGATCAGGCGTTTGTTGAAGGTTATCTGAGATGATGCATTTTCCACACAAAGAAGTAATTCATGGCATTTGACCAATAATAAAATACGAAAATCCATAAAAAATGATATATCTGACAATATATTAGGGTTTTTTTAATTGGTCAAAGTTTCAACGCTGTATACCGAATTCTAAGGATTTTTTCAAGTATTTCAAACAAAACTTTTATTAACTAAAACAAAGAAATCCGAATGAAAAGGTTGTACAAGGTGGCACAAAATCGATCACCCTCACCATCACATCAGAAAATGTTATATTTTTTTCAAATGGCGTAGTACGTCAATATGCAAATGGCGTCGTACGCCATTTCACATTTGACATTTGTGAATTAAACAGCTGCAGTATACAAACAAATTGAAGATGGCTCAAAATTAATTAAACAATATTTTTTAAATTAATTTCTTACTAAATAAGGAATAAAAAGATTTTGAGAGATGGAAATCTTTGTTTGGACCTCTACAATTTTTTTCAGTTATGTTTGTGTGTTAATGCAGCTGTCTATTTCACAAATCGCTCACTCCTTTCAAGAACGTCATAAATCAAAAATCGTCAATTTTCAGTTGTGCATGTTTTCGGAATGCCCAGAAAATGTACTATATCCCAGCAAAAGCGGCGTATTTTTAACTTAATCTTTACCCACTACAGGGCAGAAAATATTGTTTTTGCATTTTGAAAAAAAAGGTATTGTTTAATTATTTTTTTAAAATAAACTTAATATTTTTCAAATGGAGAAAAAACCTTCAGGTTTTACCTAAAAAGATCTGTTGCACAGTAAAAAGTTCAATAAGAGACTTGATATTTATTTTTAATACATTGCATTGTATTTTTAAACTTAAAAACGTTCTTCTGAAAAATCCAGTTTTTTTATTTATGACGTTCTTGAAAGGAGTGAGCGAAATGTCAAATTTGATTGACGTACGACGCCATTTTCAAAAAATTATAGCATCTTTCGATAGGGCTATTAATTTTGTGCCCCTATGTATAAAAAAAACGTAAATAAAATATTGGTATTGAGTAAATATTTAAAGATCTATTAAGAATTTCAATGCTTGACAAATCTTTCTTGGAATCCTTTATTTCAACACTGAACAAATATAATATTGAATATTTATCAAACATGTCCATAGAAATATTATTATGAATAGCGGTAGATACCTGTCTGAAATCTTTTGTATATGCTTCATATTTGAACCGCGTTCATTTTCATTGTCAATGTGAAATTGAAACTCCTAGTTTCGTACGTAGTCGGCCGAGAGACGCAGGTGTGTTCGAACGCGCGCCGATTTTCGTTTCATAATTTGACAGTTGCATTTATTAGCGCGGGAAATAAATTAATTTGGCGGGGTTTCATAAACGTCAAAATTATTATTTATTAAAAATAACTGTGGTTTCATTCGCCGAAATAATAGATGAAAACCTGAATAAAACAGATCAAAAGTTTTAATATCTCTGTCTGTTTTCTATAAATATTAAAATATGCAAGGATTTAAAATGAATTTTGCATTACTGTTAACGGTTTTCAGTTACATGTGTAGTTTTTCATTAGCAGCAGATCTTCGTGAGTATACTTTCTTCTTCTTCTTTTTTTTATATTTGATATTGTTTATAAAACACTAATGTTTTTAAGACACATATCGCTCACTCCTTTCAAGAACGTCACAAATCAAAAAACTTGATTTTTCAGGAGAACGTTTTTAAAGTTTAAAAATATAACACAATTTTTTAAAAATAAATATCAAGCCACTTATTAAACTTTTTACTGTGCAACTGATATTTTTAGGTAAAACCTGAAGGTTTTTTCTCCATTTGAAAAATATTAAGTTTATTTAAAAAAAAAAATTAAACAATACCTTTTTTTTCAAAATGCAAAAACAATATTTTCTGCCCTGTAGCGGGTAAAGATTAAGTTAAAAATATGCCGCTTTTGCTGGGATAAAGTACATTTTTTGGGCATTCCGAAAACATGCACAACTTAAAATTGACGATTTTTGATTTATGACGTTCTTGAAAGGAGTGAGCGATATATACAGAAAATAGTTTGTTTAATTTGTAAGAGTTAAATCATCGAAAAAGATATATTTTAAAGTAGATAACTACATTTAATCGTATTTTCCTACCTGCGTTATTAAATATGTATAAGACAATACATAATATTAATTCACTGTTATATCGATCGAATAATTTATGTCCTTGTGATATTTTTAAATAACTGACATAATCATAAATAATTACACTGTAATATTAATTATTAGAAATATGTATATATTATTATACACGTACATACATTTTAAGTAATGAGGAATTCTAGCTTGTAAAATTGTAACGTTTTGGTGCGATTTAATGATTTTATATTGGTTTAACACAGGATTGGTCACGTTTGTCACAACTTCGATTAAGATTTTGAAAAAACACAGTAAACATAACAGATTTGTAATTTAATTATTTTTTTGTGCAATATTGGAAATGTAACTTTCCGGTGAAGACCTCCACATATATTTTTATATGTATACATTTACATACATTATTTTGGAATATAGAAATGGCCCTAATATTCTATCCATCCTTTGAATCCTATCTCTACCAATCGACTCCTTACTTGATTCACCTTTTCCGTTTATGTTTTCCGCAATTTACAGTTTCATTAATTTATTGTGATGGAATTATACAAGCACCCTTGAGGTATTTGTTTTACGAAAATGACAATGAATAAATAATTGCTGTTTTTTTTTAAATAATTATTTATTCATTCGTCTTGCAATAAATTATATTTCTTTTAGTTTGCAAGCAGTTATTTTCAAATCAGAATCAGATATGAACAGTATTTTTTAACTGTAAGTTAGAACTTAGGTTAAGGTAGACCTTAAAAAATACAGTGAAGTGTTTTTTTATGTTTGTTTAAATAATAAAAATAAAACCCTTATCCGCACCCCAATGGTGCATAAGACACTGTGTCATATTAACGCAGTGTTATCTTGATCGTTTAGACATGAAGGAAAGGTGATCAGCCCTCCGCTTCAGGTACCAGTCCATGGTAATATTGAATAAATATTAAAGTGAAAAAATCACTTATATTTATTTTACCCCCCTTGGGAATCGAACCCGGGACCTCCAGAACGGTAGCCAATTATAAAGTGTGGAGTTCGATTCTTGTCTCGTTGCATTTACGTTTTCCAAGCTCCAATTGTTGTTATTAATTTTAAATTGAATTCAAAATAAACCAATTTACTTATTTCGTTGAGAAACTGTTTTACTATGGAGACTTGTAAATATTATTAATGCAAAGAAATATTTATATTTAACTAACAATAAAACATTTCAATAAAAGTAATTATTTTAATATAAAAATAAAACATTTCTACAATACCACTTTTTATGTTTATTTAATCTTCATATTTTTACGCAAAGCTAATCCTAAATAAATAAATAATATACAACAATTAAAAAACCTAGGTTGATAGGCGTCTTGGCGTAGTTGGGTAGACGCTCGATTGCGAAACAGGCGTCGCGGGTTCGATTCCCGCCAATTGCAAAATTAATTCAAGAAAGATTTATTTTTAATTGGTCTGGGTGTTTGTGATTTATTTTTCACATTTTCCTTTCCTATCCTTACTATCCTACCTTCAGACAAGCCTCTTAAAGTGGGGACTTTTTATTTGTTTGAAAATATTTCAAAAACCATGGTCGCTCTTTTAAATTTTCGACAATTTATCACACCTAATAAGCGATAATTTCATTCAATGATCATAATATTTTTTTAAACCGTGAGTTGCCATTAAAAGCAAAAAGCGGATGTACGTTCTCGTTATTAAAACTACAATTTGGCAACATTTTCAATACCCAAGGATAAAAGTCTCCAACCATGAAAATAATTCTCTAAATTGATGTAGTCAGTTGTAAACTATATAATTTATTATAACATTGCAGTATGGTTGGTTTTCATTCATAAAGATTTATCAGTAAATGACTCTGTTATTAAAATTGATGAACCGACATCCTATTGATCCCAAAAATGTCCCTTTTTTTAAAAATAATTTTAATTAAATGAAATTCAAAATTGAACGGAATAACATAAAATACTTATTATTTATATTCAAAGCATTTACTTTGTGGTCAAACATTTTAATTGATATTAGTAATGTTAGTAAATAACCACTCACCGACTACTTCTGTCTACCGGTTTCGAGACGTACCCGTCTCTTCGTCAGGGCATACACTACAATTTAACAATCATGCGAACAACACTACACCACACCCACTTAGTACTATTCACATACACTATCACTACACATGCAAAACATGCAGAGCGAGTTGTTAGTCCCACCATGCTTTTAGTTTCCCAAAAGCATGGTGGGACTAACAACTCGCTCTGCATGTGTAGTGATAGTGTATGTGAATAGTACTAAATGGGTGTGGTGTAGTGTTGTTCGCATGATTGTTAAATTGTAGTGTATGTCCTGACGAAGAGACGGGTACGTCTCGAAACCGGTAGACAGAAGTAGTCGGTGAGTGGTTATTTACTAACATTACTAATATCAAATAAAATACTTACTTCATTCACTTCATCTTGTCTCCAGTATTTAACACAGGCTTTCCCTTTTAGACTTTCACAGTTCTCTGTCAGACGCAAAATAAAGTATGTATAATAAATTTATTTCAGCCTTGTTTCCATTCTTCTATTTGAACACATCGCTCACTCCTTTCAACAACGTCATATATCAAAAATCGACAATTATCAGTTGTGCATGTTTACGCAATGCCCAGGAAATGTACTATATCCCAGCAAAAGTGGCATATTTTAAAATTAATATTTACTTGCTACAGGGCAGAAAGTGTTGTTTTTGCATTTTGAAGAAAAGGTATTATTAATTTGTTTTTTTTTTAAATATAAATACTTAGTATTTTTCAAATGGAGAAAAAACCTTGAGGTTTTACCTAAAAAGATCTGTTGCACAGTAAAAAGTTCAATAAGAAGCTTGATATTTACCATATTTTCAATACATTTTATTATATTCTTAAATTTTAAAAACGATCTCCTGAAGATTCAAGTTTTTATTTATTTATGACGTTGTTGAAAGGAGTGAGCGATATGTGAAATAACATGTAAACTTGTACAAAAACTTTTTTCAGCCGCATTTCTCCACATATGCAAGAGATCAGACCCTGCCGTACAGCAGTGTTTCAAGAAATCCGTTTTAGCTCTCAAACCTTACTTGGCAAATGGTAACTATGATATTTATTATAGGTCTCTCAACTTGAGATGACGCATCTATCTTTTTTATAGGGAAGAAGATAGAATTTATGTATTAATTGTTATATTATTTTTTGACATCTCATCAAAGATGAAGAAGAATATGGAAGTCTGGGCATTTACGGGGCTGACGACCGTCATAGGCTGGTTTAAGTGATCACTTTACACACGTGTAACATTCACCAATTCTATCCATTATTGACAACCACACCACTCAAATTCTTGGAAGTTCTATATATATAAACCAATTTAGAAACCTTGTTCTTGAATAACTAAAACTTCACTAGAGACATCTATTAGTGAGATGTAAAGAAGCTTTTTACTAAGCAGAAACTCTTATATTGTCAAAAAATAATATGAAAATAACTCCTGTAATTGGATATAATCCAGATTTTGTGAACAAGTATTTGGACACACTCAAAATGTTGTATATTAGTTGTTAAATCGTACACAGATTTTTTTGAGTCTACTAAGTTTAAGTAAAAATTGCTAAGTAAAAATTAATATTATGACATTTGTTTCGCCTAGTTATGGCATTTTCAAACGAATGTGAAGATTAAATGGACTGACGGTCCTTATATAGCTGTACAATTCTAGGTACTTAAGAGATAGTTTTAACATGACAATGTTGTTTATTCCTAGGCGTTCCTGAATACCGAATACCCAGGATAGAGCCTTTGGTCCTGAAGGAACTGCTAGTATCTGAGCCCACTGGATCTACTCCAACTGTCAGAATCTCTGCCAATAACATCAAAGTCTTCGGCTGTTCCGACTATGACGTAAGAAACGTGGAGTAAGTACAATTACAATGTATATAAACTGACTAACTGACTAACCATCACGTTGCTTCGCCGCAGAAAACCAATAACCTAACCTAACCTAACTTACAACATTTTGAGTGTGTCCAAATACTTGTTTTCAAAATCTGGATTATCTCCCATTACAGGAGTTATTTTCATATTATTTTTTGACATCTCATCAAAGATGAAGAAGAATATGGAAGTCTGGGCAATACTACGGCCTATGACGGTCGTCAGCCCCGTAAATGCCCAGACTTCCATATTCTTCTTCATCTTTGATGAGATGTCAAAAAATGATAACCTAATCTAACCTTATTACAGGGGTAGGCAGAGAGAATAGAAAAGCACCACCAAACTGTCTTTGCAAACAAACGTACATACTCGCTGATCATTTCTACTCCTGACCTAACCAAAACTCAATTATTTAATAGTTGATCATGCCCAAATTTCCTTTGTTTTCCTCTGCTTCTGTTACCAACCACATTTACCTCATAAATTTGTTAATTCTATTATGTATTTATTCATTCGATTCACTTGCCCAAACCATCTCAACACACCTTTCTTACTTAATAAATATATATATATATATATATATATATATATATATATATATATATATATATTTATATAAATATATATATATATTTATATATATATATATATATATATATATATATATATATATATATATATATATATATATATATATATATATATATATATATATATATATATATATATATATATATATATATATATATATATATATATATATATATATATATATATATATATATATATATATATATATATATATATATATATATATATATATTGAAAGTGGTCTAATAAAGTTAATGTGAAATATTCGGTGTGTATGTATGAGGAGATGCATGAATGTTGGATAGGCGAAGAATGTTTGGAAAGACAGTTTGGTGTCGCGTTCTATTTTCTCTGCTTTTGTAATAGCCTTGAGGGGAAGCGGTATGATCTTAGTTAGTTAGTTACTAAGACGTTATGTTTATCAAAATTTTAAATATAATATAAAAATATTTAAACTTTTGATCTACTGGCACCTTAATAAGAATTAAAGAAACAAATAGCATATGTTACATGTATGTATGGTATACTCTGTCGAGACGTTTTTATTGATACTCGTACATCGAATCAATTGCATAACTATGCAAGTTGTGTTGATATTGAGTGTGTGGGTCATGGTAAGAAATTTAAGGCTAAATAATACAAAGGATAATAAAAGTTGTCAGAAAAACTATCCTTCATATCCTAATTTAATGATGTATGTGTTTAAAATACTGCGTTGGCGTCAAAATATAATATTTTATTATTTAAAAAGTAATAATGAACACTGTATAATACCACTTGATCGGGTTTATTTCATTACACATGACTAGTTTATCCGCCTCCGTAGTGTAATGGTCAGCGCGCTCGGCTACCGTTCTGGAGGTCCCGGGTTCGATTCCCAGAGGTGGGTCTAATAAATATAAGTGATTTTATCACTCTTATATTTATTCAATATTACCCTGGACTGGTACCCGAAGCGGAGGGCTGATCACCTTTCCTTCGTGTGTTAACGATCAAGATAACACTGCGTTTATATGATGCAGTGCCCTATGCACCATTGGGGTGCGGATAAGGGTTCAAAAAAAAAGTTTAGAACACTACAGATGTTTTCATCTACAGGCGAATTGTAAAACTAATGAGCAAAAAAAGATATTCAGGTAAATAAAGAGGTTGGTAGGGTAATAAAAAAAGGGGGGGTTAAGTATTGGGAATTTTTGTTAAGAAAACATAGATAATAATAGTGACGTATTTTGAAAAACCATATTTTTAATTACCATTTTGTCAGAATTAAAATTTTTATGTTTTTCTAAATTTTCTTAATTATTTATAACTTGACCTTTATTTGTAACAGAGTGTAATAATTTGAGTGTTTGTGAGTCAAATTAGCGGTTAGTTTCTATTTTGTGATTCGCGAATTTCGAAATATAATAACTAGTTAGTCGCAAGTAATAAGTAGTAGGAAAAATATAGATTTTCGTTTAAATCAAACACTGATTTTACCAGTCATTTTCAAATGAATGTATGCCAAAACTAGGTAAAATAATAGTCTCAAAATCGATTTTTATGTGTTTTTTAACAATAAATCACATATTATTTTTTGACATCTCATCAAAGATGAAGAAGAATATGGAAGTCAGAAACTCTTATATTAGTATGTGAGGTCTGAATCCTAGATTATAATCACACACTATAATTTAAGAGTTTCTGCTTAATAAAAAGCTTCTTTACATCTCACCAATAGATGTCTCTAGTGAAGTTCTAGTGTTCAAGAACAAGGTTTCTAAATTGGTTCATATATACAGAACTTCCAAGAATTTGAGGTGGTTGTCAATGATGGGTAGAATTGGTGAATGTTACACGTGTGTAAAGTGATCACTTAAACCAGCCTATGACGGTCGTCAGCCCCGTAAATGCCCAGACTTCCATATACTTCTTCATCTTTGGTGAGATGTCAAAAAATAATTTGAAAATAACTCCTTTTATTGGAGATAATCCAGATTTTGTGAACAAGTATTTGGACTCACTCAAAATGTTGTAAATAATTAACAACTTAGTAGGCTCGAAAAATTGGTATTTGATTTTACATTTAATATATGAAATAAAAGGAAAATCTTATCCCTTTCTTGATGTTTTCATGATTCGTGTATTATTTTCAGTGTGGATTTCGAAGCTGGTAAAATGAACTTCGACATTATCCTGAAGCATCTCGCTATCGATGGAACCTACAGCATGGATGGGAGGATCCTTCTTTTCCCCGTTTCAGGATCTGGACAGGTTGTGGGAAATTTCAGTAAGTCTCTATATCCATATGTTTATGTATATTCAAAAATATTTATACACACATATTTTTTAAATCCTTAATCGTGTCTCTTTTCTTCTCAAAACCGTATAATTATTTCGAAGAAAAAAATGTTTTTTCGATGTAACCTGTAGAGAAAATTAAGTTACGACTTAAAGAATGATGGGGCCTTAAATATCCGAGTAAAACATATTGGTTCCATGAAAAATATGTATTTTTCGCAATATTTTGAATGTGTCCAAATCTTTGATAAGCTATTTATATTGACATCTCAACCAAGCTGAAAAAATGGAACTCTAGGTTTGAGAATATGCCCATACTTCAGCGTAGAGGCCATATGCATATCAATATCTGTACTTCGTCTTTTCCATCTCAACCTACAAATTATTTAGAATTAAAATCATGTGATTTTTTTCAATAATGTAAATGTT
Source organism: Brachycentrus maculatus (assembly GCF_059751285.1). NCBI lineage: Eukaryota > Metazoa > Arthropoda > Insecta > Trichoptera > Brachycentridae > Brachycentrus > Brachycentrus maculatus. The sequence goes on from NW_028281016.1 coordinate 242,730, forward strand.
GTCCGCCTCCGTAGTGTAATGGTCAGCACACTCGGCTACCGTACTTGAGGTCCCGGGTTCAATTCCCAGGAGGGTCAAATAAATATAAGTGATTTTTTCACTCCAATATTTATTCCATATTACCCTGGACCTGAAGCGGAAGGGTAATCACCTTTCCTTCATGTGTTAACGATCATGATAACACTGCGTTTATATGATGCAGTGCCCTATGCATCATTGGGGTGCGGATAAGGATTTGAAATGAATAAAAATGAAAAAAATATATATATTTTTTTTTTCAAATTGTCATTACTTTTAAGGGGATATTCGCTAACACAGAATTAATTCCACCGGGGAGGTCACATGTCTGTTTACGCTCGATTCATTAAAATAACGTATATTGGATATTTTTTTACTTTTAGAACAGTGCTCCGCAATCTTTTTACAACTACGACACACCAAAATTCTTCCTAGAATTCCGCGGCACACCAAAAGCTAAAAAATATAGACCATTGAAAAATTATTTTGTTATTATTTATAATTATAATTATCATTCTTTACTACATCTCGAAAAATATTTAAAAAAATAAATAAAATTGTCATTGTGCATTTAATATATGATGAATAATTATAAAATGTCAAATACATTCATTTGACCGCGGCACACATGTATCCGGCTCGCGGCACACCAGCACGCCACGGCACACCGGTTGCGGAGAACTGTTTTAGAACATAGGTATATTTAAAAAAAATATTAAAATATAATTTTTTTAAATCCATACTCTTTTCTCTTTTCTTTTCAAAACCGTACAATTATTTCGAAGAAAAAAAGGTTATTTCGATGTTACCTGGATTTAGAGAAAATTAAGTTGCGACTTAACAAAAGTTGGGGTCTTTAAATATATGTGTTAAGCATATTGGTTCCATGAAAAATATGAATTTTATTAGTGTTTGCAATAATTCGATTGACATCTCAACTAAGCTGAAAAAAAATATGGAACTCTAGGTATTTCCAGGGATTACAACCTGTCAAATGTTTTTTTTTGCGATGTTACTAATAATATAATAATATATAAAGTATTTATTTATATATACCGTGGACAATAATTCTTCTTCTCCGTCTTATTCCTCATTGCTGAGGGTTGTGACCCTTGCAGAAGCAATGACCCTTCTCCAGTTATCCCTTAATTGCGCTGCACGTAGCGCTCCAACCAGTGAGGTGCCTGCTGCTGCCTTAATTTGATCGGTCCATCGTGTGGGGATCTTCCTCTTCCTCTCTTTTCCTCCAGGCTACCGATCAAAACTAGTCGTTCCAGGCTATCCTCGTTGCCACGCGCAACGTGTCCAAAGAACTGGACAATCCGTCGGGTACAGATATTGGCTAGAGTCAAGCCATCCAAGCGTAGTTTCTGTCGAATGGACTCATTGGTGCGTCTAGCTGTCCATGGAATAGATAATAATACATAATTAATAAAAATAGACTGTAATACATATAAGTATTTATTTATATGTATTATTGAAGGCCAAATAAAGATCTTAATATTTTTTCGTACTGGGTTCAAGTAACACATCAAAGTTCAAGTAGCCCCGTTCTACGGTATATACAAACTAACTAACTAACCATCACGCCGCTTCTCTGCAGAAGTATGCATAGAGAATGGAACGTCACACTAATCTGTATTTGCTGACAATCTTCTAGCACTTTTTTTTTAATCAGAAATTTATTATAGATAACGTATTGTATTAATCATAACCTCAAAATTAAATTGTACAAAACGTAATTATTGTATATATTTTTAGCAAACTGTGTCGGTGTTTGCAAGATGGATGCAGAGTTGGTGAAAAGGGGAGGTAATGATTACATAAATGTGAAAAGTATGGACTTGAAGATTCAAGTTGGCAAAGGAAGTATTCATCTTTACAACCTTTTTGGGGGTGATAATGTACTCGGTAAGTCGAATATATAAATCTAATATTAAAACAAATAATGGATTTTTCAATTATTCTATTCTAACCCTTATCCGCATCGAATGGTGCATAGATCACTGCATCGTATTGATGCAATGTTATCTTGATCATTAATTATATTAAGGCAAGGAGATCACTCCTGCGCTTCAGGGACCAGTTTAGGGTGATATTAAATAAATATTAGAGTGTAAAATCACCAATATTTATTCTCGCCCCCCCTGGGAATCGAATCTGGGACCTCCAACACGGTAGCTTAACACGCTGATCATTACACTACGGAGGCGGACTAGTCAATTATAATTATACAAGGGGTATATTTTTTTA
>NW_028281016.1:247500-255000 GCF_059751285.1 Brachycentrus maculatus
TATATAATATAAATATATATATATCTATTGTTTATATATATATATATATATATATATATATATATATAAAATATCGTTTTTGCATTAAAAATAATTTATTATATATATATATAAATATATATATTATATATTATATATATATATTTATATATATATATATATATATATATATATATATATATATAAACATGTATAAATACAGATATATTTTTATATATATAAGATATATATAAAAAAAACTTCCTTGCAAACATTCTTCGCCTCTTCCACGTTCATGCGTCTCCTCATACATACCCGCCGATTGTTACGACTCCTAACCTGACCACTTTCAAGTGCCATGTTTTTCTCGGTCTTCCTCTGCTTCTTTTCCCGCTAACATTCGCCTCATAAATTTGTTTTACCGTTCTTTCCTCACTCATTCGTTCTACATGTCCGAACCATCTCAACACACCTTTCTTAATTTTATCGATAATGCTTATCTCAGCTTTGCATTCCTTCCTTATTTCACTATTCGTACATCTATCATACATTGTTTTGTCGCACATTCTTCTGAGAGATCGCATTTCGACTGTATTCAGTCTTTTCACTTTCATCCTTCTTTTGCCAACTCCATGTTTCACTTCCATACATTAGAGTTGGAACCAGGACTCCGTTGTGCACCGCCAGTTTAGCTTCAGTTTTTTAGTTTTATATATATATATTATATATATATATATATATATATATATATATATATATATATATATATATAATATATATATATATATATATATATATATATATATATATATATATATATATATATATATATATATATATATATATATATATATATATATATATATATATATATATATATATATATATATATATATATATATATATATAGTGCCTGAGAATTTTAAATAAAGGTAAAGCGTTTCATGTATCAGTCCAGGATAAGATTAAATAAATATTAGAGTGAAAAAATACTTATTGTTATTTTGCTCCCCAGGAATCGAACCCAAGATCTCTAGGATGGCAGCCAAATATACTAAGCACTACATTATAAAAGCGGATAAATGAGTTAGGGATGATGAAAGATTAAGAAAGGCTCTTTAAAGTGATTATTTTTTTAAATAAAAATAATACATTTTTTAAAATACATACATGCATAGGAAATTTTATTTTAATTAATTATTTATATAGAGGTCAGTCAAGTTCACAAAGTTTATCGTGTGATATTGAAAAGAAACGAATGGCTAGAAAATAAAGAGAAATATTAAAATGGAAATATAATAATTTTCATATTAAATGACATCATAAAAAAAATATATTTTGAGAAAATTGTTGGCTAAGATAGATTGGTGTGGCGTTCTGTTCTCTGTGCTCACTCTTGCGGAAAAGCGGCTTCAAGGTAAGTTAGTTTTTTTTAAAGAAATCGTTCAATCTCAATAACGCAATTGATCAAACATATCGTAGTCATACAGGAGAAAGTGATCATTGACTATTTGATATCTTACTTACTAGCTTAATATTGCCCTGAAAATAATCCCAAAGGATTTTAAACTTGGAAGTATAATAATTGACTTTTTAAAAATTACTGACTGCATTGATGTTTATTTTCTTGTCAAGCTAATGTGACTTAAATGGCCCTCCTGGACATTTAACGTTTTGTTAGTTGGTCACTTTCTCCTGTACGACTACGATATACACGAATACTTATACGTCAACGTTGGTGTATGTCATTTTTGGACCACGGTGTGAGTACGTATCTAGTGTATGGTATTTATCTGGTGCAATTTTTTGTGTAGAACGTAAAAATGAACACTTTGACAAAGCTGTTATTGTGATACAGAACAAAAATATTAAGAAGTAGATCGCAATGAAATATTACAGTTTAATAGTTGTTTTCATATCAACAATAATTATCGACGTTACAGAAGCACAAAATTTTAATTATGGGTCCATGAAAGCATGTAAGTAACAAAATAATATTTTAATTATTTTTATATATAAATTTTTAAATCAAACACAATTTTTTTGAGTCTACTAAGTTGTATTTTATTGTTAAAAAGACATATAAAAATTAATATACTGACAATTGTTTCGCCTAGTTATGGCATTCAAAAAAATAAATATAAAAAATATTGAAATTTTGTTTGTTTTAGCAAATTACTTTCACATATGCAAAAGAAATGATCCCAATTACAATGAATGTTTTAAAAACGTGGTACACCAAGCTAAGGCGAATCTCTCTACAGGTAAAAAAATCAAAATTATTTTAAAGCTTTCATAGTCTAATTTTGTTTTATTTTATCTATAACGATAAAATTAAGAAAATTGTGTCAACATGGTTTGGACATGTGGAACAAATGTCTAAGGAAAGAACGGTAAAACAAATTTACGAGGAGAATGCAGTTGGAAAAAGGAGCAGAGTAAGACCAAGAAAAGGCACAATCAGGTTTATCAAATACTTAAAAGCTGTTAGGTAAGGTGTTGAAATAATTGGCGGGTGATGCATGTGGAAGAGGCGAATAATGTTTTCAAAGACAGAGTTGTATGGCATTCTATTATTTGTGCCTATTATTAGTTAGTTAGCTGTTTTTTTTATTAATTGTAATAATATCCATCATTTCTGCTTACCCCGAGGAAAAGCGGCGTGATACTATGGCTGGAATAAAATTGTTTTTATAAATTATGAATTTATATTAATTGAGTAATATTTCCTGCATTATTTTGGTTTGATGGACATTTGGGAATCTAATGATAAATATCAATGTCTTAGACGTTTCTTAAAATTTATGAGAGAAGGTGCCATTTTTACAAGCAGAGGTAATTCATTCCATAGTCTGGCCGCTTGGACAAAGAAGGAATTACAGAAGAATGATGTGTTATGGCGAGGATATTATGTATTTTATCGATATATACGCGTTTTGAATATTGGGATTTTCATTTTAAGGATATTCTGGAATTAACATACCAGCTATTGAACCATATGTAATAGACAAGATAATATTGGGTGATAGAGCACATCCAGTTGCCGGGATGAACTTCGAAGCTACAAATTTGGCAGTTTACGGTGGATCAAATTTTGAACTGACATATCTTGAGTAAGTTTAAACAGAGTATTTTTGATCTAATTTATGTATAATATTTTATTTTATAAGCCTCCACTCGTTTGCGAGTGATTTTTGCTCTTGCTAACAAAATACATTAATAATAATGCAAAAGGATATAAGAGAGGATACAGGGAGGAGAAAAAAATTAAAATTAAGGAAAATATCAAATAAATTATTCGATCTATATAAATAAAATCATATTAAAATGTGGACAGTAAAAATTAGTGTAACCTTAAATGTAAACGTGGATCATATACACACACATATATATCGCTCACTCCTTTCAACAACGTCATGTTTCAAAAATCGACAATTTTCAATTGTGCATGTTTTCGGAATGCCCAGAAAATGTACTTTATCCCAGCAAAAGCGGCATATTTTTAACTTAATATTTACCCGCTACAGGGCAGAAACTGTTGTTTTTGCATTTTGATGAAAAGGTATTGTTTAATTATTTTTTTAAATTTATTTTTATTTTTCAAATGGAGAAAAAACATTCAGGTTTTACCAAAAGAGATCTGTTGCTCAGTAAAAAGTTCATTAAGTGGCTTGATATTTATTTTCAATACATTTCATTATATTTTTAAACTTTAAAAACGATCTCCTGAAAAAACAAGTTTTTTTTATACATGACGTTGTTGAAAGGAGTGAGTGATATGTGTATGTGTGTCTGTGATTGTTCTTAAAAAATGATTTGTGTGGTTATCAATCCTGGATAGAATGGTGAATTTCATATGTTGAAGTCACTTGAACCAGCCCATGAAAATTTGTAAGCCCTGTAAAAAGCCCTGTAAGCCCTGTAAACTTCCATATTCTTTTTCAACTTTGTAGAGACCTCAATTTAAAGAACTACGAAGTGAAGATAAATCCAGGTTTTGCATACAAAGATTTGGATACACTCAAAATATCGTGAATTATGGAGACACGTGTCTTGATTGATAAAGTAGTGTTAAATTCTAATAATTATTTTGTCATTTTTTGGTATTTTTTAAATATGAATTTTAATACTTTTAATTTATAATTTGAAGTCTAACTGCCTTCAATATACGCAAAAGGAGAGTTTAGAATTCATGGAACATTTTGCCACATATTGTAATTTTTTTCTTTTTTTTTGTTAGTTTGAAATTTAAAAGTTTTTTGACGAAATTTGAGGCCAAACTGCCTTCCATATACGCGAGAGGAGAGTTCAGAACATATGGAATATATTTTTTCATGACTCGTCTTGTGTTTTCTTATTTTTTTAGTGTGAATTTCAATACTTTTATTACGAAATTTGAAGTCAAACTGCCTTCCATATACGCGAGAGGAGAGTTCAGAACATATGGAACATATTTTTTCATGACCCTTCTTGTGTTTTCTTATTTTTTTAGTGTGAATTTCAATACTTTTACTACGAAATTTGAAGTCAAACTGCCTTCCATATACGCGAGAGGAGAGTTCAGAACATATGGAACATATTTTTTCATGACTCGTCTTGTGTTTTCTTATTTTTTTAGTGTGAATTTCAATACTTTTACTACGAAATTTGAAGTCAAACTGCCTTCCATAAACGCGAGAGGAGAGTTCAGAATATATGGAACATATTTGTTCATGCCATTGGATATAAGTGGATATATGATAGTACGCTTGCGTAAGAATTTTTTTTAAATTTAAATTTTACTTTTTATTTTATTTTTTAAACCCTTATCAGCACCCCAATGGTGCATAGGACACTGTGTCATATTAACGCAGTGTTATCTTGATCGTTTACACATAAAGGAAAGGTGATCAGCCCTCCGCTTCAGGTACCAGTCCATGGTAATATTGAATAAACATTGCAGTGAAAAAATCACATATTTATTTTACCCCCCTTGGGAATCGAACCCGGGACCTCCAGAACGGTAGCCGAGCGTGCTGACCATTACATTGAGGCGGACTATATTTTCAATTTTACTTGGTAAATACCACTATTTTAAATTAAATAAAACTTAAATTAAAACTTAAATGAAATACATTTTTACTTGTAAAATTTTACTTTTTCTTAAATATTACTATCGGCAAGATACACAACATTATCAGCATCCAAAAAACATTAAAAATCTAAAAACTCATTTATGCACGATTGCTTTGAAATTTTGACACAACGTAGTATCCGAATTGAATCCAAATATTCCTAAGGCCCAGTATTCATTTAGTCGCAACGTAATTTACTTTAAATCCAAGTAGCATTTTTCATTTTAAAAAATCTTGAAACGCCTTTTTTGCATGAAAAAAATGTTTTCTTCGAAATTATTAAATAGTTATAAATAGGAAAGAGAAACTTAAAACTAAAAAAATCCAATAAACATCTTTTAAAAAATCGGGCGACGGAAAACGTGTTACCTCTCCGGCGGTAGGTCATTGATTGAATTCTGTGATTCTTTGTATCCCCTAAAACGGTGATGGCTTAATTTTTTTTACCGCAATGGCAGTGCCATCTGATGAAAGTAACAACAAATACGCGATGCTAAACATTTTTCATGGCGGACAGCGTACTTCTTGACAGCTGCTGTCACCAAGCATTCAAGTTTAATAGATTTAAAAAAAATGCAACACAAGCACTGTATGTAGAAATGTATGTTTTTTGTTAATTATTTATTTTCTTTTTTTTTTCAAAACGTATTACATACATTAGTTATATACTTATATATATAATGTTCCCGATGAGTAATTTATATTTCAAGGTTAACAAGACTGGAACACAAATAATAGAGTTATACAAAATGTAAAGATGCGTAGCTAGGTTGAAATGGTAAATTAATAAATGTTTTCACAGATAATCCGGAAGTCCAATGCGTGACGCATACTCAAATAACTGAAGATGACGGAGAAAAATATGTGGAACTTGATCGTGTGCAAATTCAAACAATGTCACGTGGGGGGACCATACAGCTGATTGCCAAGTACATGGAACAAACCACAATCGGTAAGCAGGTCTTCCTTTATTGATGTTTATGATTTTTCCTGTAAGTAATATTAGTACATACCGAAGGGTTGATGGTCCCACTAGCTAACAGTAAATTTGGGGGCAGAACACTTCAATTGGTGTGTGGTATAGTATTAATGTCCGCCTCCGTAGTGTAATGGTCAGCACGCTCGGCTAACGCTCTGGAGGTCCCGGGTTCGATTCCCAAGGGGGGTAAAATAAATATAAGTGATTTTTTCACTGTAATATTTATTCAATGTTACCCTGGACTGGCACCTGAAGCAGAGGGCTGTTCACCTTTCCTTCATGTGTAAACGATCAAGTTAACACTTCGTTTATATGACGCAGTGCCCTATGCACCATTGGGGTGCGGATAAGGGTTTTATTATTATTATTATTTATTAATATTTATTCAATGTTACCCTGGACTGGCACCTGAAGCGGAGGGCTGATCACCTTTCCTTCATGTGTAAACGATCAAGATAACACTTCGTTTATATGACGCAGTGCCCTTTGCACCACTGGGGTGCGGGTAAGGGTTTTATATATATATATATATATATATATATATATATATATATATATATATATATATATATATATATATATATATATATATATATATATATATATATATATATATATATATATATATATATATATATATATATATATATATATATATATATATATATTTATATATATATAAATATATATATATATATATATATATATATATATATATATATATATATATATTTATATATATATATATATATATATATATATATATATATATATATATATATATATATATATATATATATATATACAAAGTATTAATGTACTTTAATACATGACCATATATATGGGAGAAGAGCACTACTATTTTTATATTATTTTATTTTATTTATTTATTATTTATTTTTTGACATCTCATCAAAGATGAAGAGGAATATGGAAGTCTGGGATCGTCAAAGGCTGGTTAAAGTGACACTTTACTCACGTGTAATATTCATCAATTTTACACATTATTGATAACCACACTGCTCAAATTCTTGGAAGTTCTATATATATGAACCAATTTAGAAACCTTGTTCTTGAATCACTAGAACTTCACTAGGGACATCTATTGGTGAGATGTAAAGTTGTAAACTTCTATTTTTATTTTATTTTATTTTATAAATTACATTAATTGTAAACATTTATTTAAATCACAATTTTAAACATATTTAATTTTTTTTACAAAGACCCACCAAGCCACCTCGTGTGTCTTGTCGGTGGAGTTCTTTTTTTAATATATTTTTACTGTATTTAACCATTTTAACCTAATATACCCACAAAAAAGAGATAAAAATTAAAAATATTTACATTTTACAACTTTCATAAAATTGAATCTTCATCATTTACCCATTCCTTTATTTTGCCTTTGGAACTATATACATATATGTATAT
>NW_028281016.1:260000-312582 GCF_059751285.1 Brachycentrus maculatus
CTTCTCAGGACATCCCAAATGAAGACTCTACAACCCATTGCAGGCCTAACACTTCGCAACAGAGTTAGACACTCTGAAATAAGACAAATCAGCGATGTGGAAGAGGTTGTGCGATAGAGAAGAGAAAGAATACGTTTCTGGAGAAATCATGTGGGAGAGCGAGTTCGGATTGAGTGGTGAGGATAGCAACGGACAGCAGCATAGGCGGGATCAGACCCCCAGGAAGACCACCTAAACGATGGAGAGATAGCTGGTCTCCCACCTCCCAGGAGCGGACCGGAGAATGACAGGACTTAGTCCTAAAAAAAAGAAAAAGAAGAAGACTCATAGTTTAAAAATTAACTTCTGTTTGTAATCGATCCCCTGAGAATATAAGATAATATATAAAAAGCGTATTTATTTGTAAGATACCAATATTGATCAATAAACCCATCAAAGCAATGTATAAATACAATGACTAATGATAGTCCAAAAAAAGTCGATCGAATAAAAGAAAAAAAAATCTTAGGAATATTCCTTAAACGGATGTTTAAAAGAGGTCTTTGTTAAATTGACGTAAATGATTTTATGATGACTTGATGACTAATAAAAAAAAATGTTTTTTTTTAAAGTTTGTATAAGTGCAAAGAGTGTAAAAGAGGAAAACGGACAAATTCAACACGTTGTTATTTAAGCTTTCAAGGTCGCCGAGGTCTTAAGGGGACCTATTCACACTCGAATATGTTTCGATCAGCAAAAAAATACTTTATTATATATTACTTAAATACATTTTTAATGCATTATATGTATATTTTTTTCCTTTATTTTCAAACTCCGCCCCCTTGAATAATCCCCCCCTCTAACTTAGCACACTCCTTATTTATAGAACAGTCAATTATTACCTGACCATGGCGAGTGTTTTTGCCTAGAATATTCACTCATGAATTACATGAAATTATAGTAACTTTAAACATAAAGAGTAAATCCACTCACAAGTAGGCATAGGCTATGAAACTTATAAAGTTGAAGCCTGAGTAGAGACATGATAAACGGTGTTGCATAAGCCGTAGCTAGATTTCAGAGTCACTTTTCAGGACGTTAGGTAATTTAAAAAAAATACCCGAGTATGGAAGCTTAGCTTACGAAACTAGCCGTCATAAAATAAACTGAAGTGGTAAGGAAACAAGTGTTTCACAAACACTCATTGGCCCAAACTTGCTTGGCCAAAATATTTATCAAACATATCCGATAGTGGATGGGTGGTTTTAAAATATTGCAACATTTGTTTGAAACATAATTGCAACATCATATTTGAGTGCAAATACAAGCAAAAAATAGTTATTTCATTCAATAAGGTGATCATCGCTCAAAGTCCCTTTGGAGTCAATTTCTGCCATGTTTTTCTATGATTATTAGGTCAACCGAATCAAATAAATACATTTTTTTATTTATTATTTATTTTCTTTATCGTTCATGTAAATCGATTTGAAAGGATTGTCCTCTATCAGGCTCACATGATTGGATAATATATAAAGGCCTCGGAAGCCGAAATATCTATCACAAAAGGAAAAATAAATCGATGATTTTTTTTTAATTACCTAACGTCCGAGTGATTATGAAATCTACCTACCTACCCCTGCGGGAAGCAGCGTGATGGTTAGCTAGTTAGTTGAATATCGCAATCCCAAACAAATGTCTTAAAAAATGAACTTTTTATGATGGACGAACATAAGGAGTATGTTTAAATAAATTAATCGTAAGAAAGATACAAATTTATTTGTATATATTGCATAAATTAAATTCGTTATTATAAAATAATAATAATAAATTTAAGTATTTCCTGGTGTGCGATAATAAAAATAAAACGTGTTCAATTTGGTGACAACTTCCGTAAAAATTAATTTAAGTTTAATGTAAATTAGATCTGTATTATGAAGATGTTTTTATGACGGTATTTTAATACATCAATTAATAACAAACAAAGAGTGCAAATATTTATAGTTTTTTACGAATCTAGTGAAAAGTCACAAACTTTATTACATAAATTTGTTATTAAATAATATTTTAGACTGTCCCTTATTATTTCAAATGATAAATATTTACTCCCTAACCAGAAACACGAGAAACCGTCATATATTTTATTGCAATAACAGCCGGACAGTGTCTGGATTCAATATTCAATACACCGAATGCAAAACCTCGGCAATGATTTCGCAGACCATATCGATATCTGGAATATGTCACTTCCTAACTATAAAGCAATAATAATTACAATATTTTTTTATTTGTTCGGGAATTGTACAGCTTACATATAAAAAATGATATAATAAACAATAGTTACATTAAAAATAATAAACAATATATTACATCAGCAAAAATAGTTACGTAAAAAAGCCAATTAAACAATTCCACATTTATGTTATAAAACTATAAAAAAAACATTCAGAGATTTAAAAAAAGGGTATGAAATAATATAATAGATTTAGCAGGAAGGAGAAGAAGGATATTTCAGGCTTATGCATAATTCCTTGTTTTTTATATGTTCATCCTTGTTTTGATTAACACTTTTTGAACCAATAATATACATAAAAAGAGAAAACATATAATTTTTTAAACACAGGTACTAAACTGGAGTTCTATTCTCTTTGCCTACCCCTGCAGTAAGCGGCGTAATGTTTAGTTAAGTTTTTTTTTTTTTTAATATTTAATATTTTGTATTGTTATTGTAAAATCACATACATATATAAGAAATACATATAGTATATGCTTCTTATTATTTCATTCTCATTTCAAACTGAGCTACAGATCGGCTGTCCAAAATCAAAACACAGTAAGGGACATTTTTTTTATAGTATGATTATTTGCAATTTTGGACTAAGTAGAATCAACTTATATTATTTCGAGAAATAAAAATACTTTGTGTTCTGATCCACTCACATTTTTATTAACCAACTAGTTTCGGCATGAACCTGTTGCCCTCTTTAGGGTTTAATTTATTACTAGTAATAAATTATTCGTATTATTAGTAATCAATTAAACCCTGAAGAGGGCAACAGGTTGTTGTGAGTGAATGTGAGTGGATCAGAACACAAAGTATTTTTATTTCTCGAAATAATATATCAATATGATCCACAAAGTTAATGCTTTCAATATTCAAAACAGAATCTACTTAGTCCAAAAATGCAAAAAAAACCATCTTTAAAAAAAATGTCCCTTACTGTGGTTTAAGTTTGGACAGCCGAGCTACTCTTGTCTAGAACATAAATATTTTTCAAAGATTCGAGGGCAAAAAATTCTCAGCACAATTTTTTTAAACCCTTATCCACACCCCAATGGTGCATAGGGCACTGCATCATAAAAACGCAGTGTTACCTTGATCGTTAACACATGAAAGAAAGGTGATCAGCTCTCCGCTTCAGGTACCAATCCAGGGTAATATTGAATGAATAAAGTGAAAAAAACACGTATTTATTTATTTATTTGACCCCCTCTGGGAATCTAAAACGAGACCTCCTGAACGGTAGCCGGGTGTGCTTACCATTACACTACGGAGGCGGACAAAATGATATAATTAATTCTCAGCGCAATAGTGCTGAGAATTAAATATGATTTTAAGAAAATAAAAGTGTTGGTCATTTGAGCTTTATTTTTTCTGCGGATCGACGCTTATATAAACGCGGGGATCACCAAAGGAATTAGCATTAATCTCGCGGACCCACGAGGTAATAGTTGTCTTTGAATTCCGCGCTTCTTTAAATCGAGACAAGATTTCCTGAAATTAATTTATAAACATTTATATATATATATAAGTAAAATGTCCAAATTAAATATGTTTCTAATGTTTGTGATTCTTCAAACACTGACGGGTGTCGTTTTTGGAGCCAGCATCCGTAAGTAACCTGTTAATATTCTTAACCCTAGATATCTAAGCTATATTTGTAGATAAATAATAACTAAACTTTCGTCAGGCGCACTAAGCAATTAAAAACGTGAAAATTATCAAAAGTGACGGTGAGTGGTTGTATACTAATATTATTAACATTAAAAATAAAAAGTTATTATAAAAAGTGCATATTTATTAAAAATAGTAACTGGTTACATGACACTTAAAGTTTGGTTTATAAGGAATGAATGTCGAGTTGTGGTCCCGTGGTTAGTGTCGCGGACTCTTAAGTCAGAGTTTCTCGGTTCGAGTCCACTCTACCACAATTTGATACCTATTTCTTATAATGAGCCGCTTAGGCTCACAGAAAAAGTATGAAATTGAAATATTTGTGTAAATAATAAAAACACAAAAAATTATCTTAAAAAAATCAGTAATTATAATGTAAGAGACATTTAACAATAAATTAGTATTCCGTAAACAAAGCCTGGCGGGTGCGGGGTGCAGGGAAGTAAGTGTACTTGACTTTTTCGGGGAAGCGCGTCGTCGCGTGGACGAATGTTTAGTTATCTAGGGGTAATAAGGCATAGTAACTTTTTGCTTGATCATTAGTATTAATTAATCAAATTACTATTTCATGGTGTTTGAAAATGATGCGAAATACATCGTAACACGTGTTACAACAGATTTTAATAAATAGTGGTATTCACCAAGTACATACATATTTTATTAAAAATAACAAATTAAAATGTTGGGTAATAAATCCAAAGTTAAACAAGGTTTATTTGGTTGAATTCTACATTTATTTATGTACATGTTAATACGTGACGCGTTTCGTCTTCTTAGGACATTATCAAACACTCTTGTTTGAGTATTTGATAACGTCCTAAGAAGACGAAACGCGTCCCGTATTAACATATACATAAATAAAAGTAGAATTCAACCAAATAAACCTTGTTTAACTTTGGATTTATTACCCAACAATTCAATATGGAATTCTATCAACTGTCTGCAGTAACAATAAATGAATAAAAATGTTTTATTTAATGTTTCGGCATTAACTTTATGGTAAGACATGTTACAATGATTAAAGAAAACACTTGTTTTTTACCACTTGAGTTTTATTATAGACTACATGTTTCAGAAGTTAAACTTCCATACAGGAGAATGTGACCAAGTGCATTTTTAACAAAAACGTGATCATTGACTATTTGGTATCTTACTAGCACAATATTGCCCTGAAAAATCCCAAAAAGATTTTAAACTTGGAAATATTCTATATTGACTTGTTAAAAATGGCTAACTGCATTGATGTTTATTTACTTGCCAAGCAAAAGTGACTTAAGTGGCCCTCCTGAACATTTTGCATTTTGTCAGATGGTCACTTTCTCCTGTACGACTACGATATATTGAAATAAAGGATCTTTTCATTTATTTAAAAAGCTTTCCCTAAATGTTGTTTACGTGAATGTTTATTAATATTATACATGGTGTAAATACAGATAAGAGTTAGAAGAATATATATATATATATATATATATATATATATATATATATATATATATATATATATATATATATATATATATATATATATATATATATATATATATATATATATATATATATATATATATATATATATATATATATATATATATATATATATATATATATATATATATATATATATATATATATATATATATATACATATATATATATATATATATATATATATATATATATATATATATATATATATATATATATATATATATTTTATATATATATATATATATATATATATATATATATATATATATATATATATATATATATATATATATATATATATATATATATATATATATATATATATATATATATATATATATATATATATATATATATATATATATATATATATATATATATATATATATATATATATATATATATATATATATATATATATATATATATATATATATATATATATATATATATTATATATAATATATATATATATATATATATATATATATATATATATATATATATATATATATATATATATATATATTATATATATATATTATATATATATATATATATATATATATATATATATATATATATATATATATATATATATATATATATATATATATATATATATATATATATATATATATATGTTCTTCTTACTCTTATCCGCACCCAATAGTGCATAGGGCACTGCATCGTATTGATGCAATGTTATCTTGATCGTTGTTTACATGAAGGCAAGGTATATAAATAAATAAATGTATTTTTCCGCCTGTAATAATATTTGGCATGTAAATTTTGAAAAACAAAAATGACACGAAGATATTATTTTATGTCATTGTAAATACCCGTAGATTTATTTTCCGCAATGCCAAAACATGTTGTAGATATGTTTATATTGCATAAGATTTACAGGAAAATAATGCTGTTGATTTTTTAAACATGTTTAAGACATTGAAGGTTTTGTGATCAAAACATTGTGTTTGTATATTTAAAAAAAAAAGTAAATTTTTTAATTGCATTTTCTTGCTTTTAATATTTTCCCCTAATGGTCAGCACGCTCGGCTACCGTTCTGGAGGTCCCGGGTTCGATTCCCAGGGAGGGGTCAAATAAATATAAGTGATTTTTTCACTCTAATATTTATTCAATATTACCCTGGACTGGTACCTGAAGCGGAGGGCTTACACCTTTCCTTTGTGTGTTGACGATCAAAATAACACTTTGTTTATATAATGTAGTGCCCTATGCACCATTGGGGTGCGGATAAGGGTTTAAAAAAAATGTTTTTTTACTAAACTCATTTTGGGCCAATTACATAGTCTCACATTTGCAAAAATATGAAGACTCCCATACGTTTTTACGAATGAAAATATATTTAAATATAAATGGTGATTTGATGCAGTGCTAACTTGATTGTAAATTTTTACGATTTTTTTTTAAAATTACGATATCCCGACCCAAATTAAGGGATTCATTTATTGGTTCGGCAGTCACATTGCGGTAATATCTATCTATTTTAAATTTAAGTTGTCAACTATTTCTTTAATTCTATTGTGGCACTTTTTTCGATACATTCAGCATCATCAACATACGCATGTTGAATATAAGCGTATGTTGATGATGCTGTGTCATGTCACAATAGATTTAAAGAGAATATAATTTATATTTGAAGCACTACCTTTGTGGTTTTCCATTTAATTAATAATTAAAATGTAACTTCGTTTAAAATCATTATAAATTTTTATGGTGATTTTAAACAAAATTACATTTTAATTATATTATTGATTTAAAGAGATTTTAGCGGTATTTAATAATAATAATAAATCCCTTACCGCATCCCAATGGTGAATAGGGCACTGCTCCATATAAACGCAGTGTTATCTCAATGGATTACACATGAAGGAAAGGTGATCAGCCCTCCACTTCAGGTACCAGTCCAGTGTAATATTGAATAAATATTAGAGTGAAAAAATCACTTGTATTTATTAAACCCCCCTGGGGATTGAACCCGGGACCTCCAGAACGGTAGCCGAGCATGCTGACCATTAAACTACGGAGGCGGACAGAAAGAAATTTATTTGGAAAGAAATTAAAATTAGCGGTATTTACCGAGCAAAATTTAAATAAAAAGAAGAATTTATCGGAATTGTTTTCACATGATTATAATGATTTATTTTTTTATATTTTGACATCTCAACAGAGATGAAGAAGAATATGGAGGTCAGTATATTTTATAACTCCTAAGTGGAAAAATCTAAAATTGTGATCAAGTATTTGGACACACCCATAATGTTGTGAATTTTTTTTATTTTTTTTTTTAAATATTAGTGTAAATGTTTACTTTCAGCTTAATTCGTAATACTAGATATATATGCATGTTTTTCATCAAAAAATACACATCGCTCACTCTTTTCAAGAACGTCATAAATAAAAAAAACTTAATTTTACATGAGAACGTTTTTAAAGTTTATAAATATAATACAATGTATTAAAAATAAATATCAAGCCACGTATTGAAGTTTTTACTGTACAACAGATCTTTTTAGGTGAAACCTGAATGTTTTTTCTCCATTTGAAAAATATTGAGTGTATTTAAGAAATTAATTAAACATTACCTTTCATCAAAATGCAAAAACAACACTTTCTGCCCTGTAGCGAGTAAATATAAAGTTAAAAATATGCCTCTTTTGCTGGAATATACTACATTTTCTGGGCATTCCGAAAACATGCACAACTGAAAATTGACGATTTTTTATTTATGACGTTCTTGAAAGGAGTGAGCGACATGATAAGGTACATAATATGACTCTGTTGTTATCGAAACATGTGATACATTAATAAACTCAAAATATTTCATAAGTATACATTGTGGCTATCTCATTGATTGATGAGATTGCTAATTAAATCCTCTAACTCTACAATAAAACTATTATTCTTAAGTAGCAACTCATGCCCTTACTTTTAAGGTAAAAATTTACGTATTTTAAATGTTGAGCTATTTTCAATCTCCAAGTTCAATTTTTTAAAAGAATCTGGACAAACACTGCGTACTTAAATATATTAATTTAGATTAACTTTTAACTACATAAAATCGTTTTGACTTATTTCAAATCAAAAATAAACATTATTTTTTGACATCTCATCAAAGATGAAGAAGAATATGGAAGTCTGGGCATTTACGGGGCTGACGACCGTCATAGGCTGGTTTAAGTAATCACTTTACACACGTGTAACATTCACCAATTCTACCCATTATTGACAACCACACTACTCAAATTCTTAAAAGTTCTTTTTATATGAACCAATTTAGAAACCTTGTTCTTGAATCAATAGAACTTCACTAGAGACATCTATTGGTGAGATGTAAAGAAGCTTTTTACTAAGCAGAAACTCTTATATTAGAATATAATATAAGAGTATACAAGTGTTTAATTTTTAAAATTGTCATCTTGTTCCAAAAATCGATACCCACTCTACCACAATTTGAAACCTATCTTTAATAATGACCCACTTAGGCTCACGGAAATTGTATGAAATTGTATTTTTGTAAATAAAAATAATTAAAACAAATGTTTTTCTTTAAAAATTAAGTATAATTATACCAAATAAATAAATAAATTAAAGACAAAAGTAAGATTGAATATATCATAGTCGAACAGGAGAAAGAGACTAACAAAACGTAAAATGTTCAAGAGGGCCATTTAAGTCACTTTTGCTTGGCAAGAAAATAAATATCAATGCAGTTAGTCATTTTTAACAAGTCTTTTTTAAATATATATATATTTTTTTTGACATCTCATCAAAGATGAAGAAGAATATTCCGAGAATTTGAGTAGTGTGGTTGTCAATAATGGGTAGAATTGGTGAATGTTACACGTGTGTAAAGTGATCACTTAAACCAGCCTATGACGGTCGTCAGCCCAGTATTTACGGGGCATTTGCCCAGACTTCCATATTCTTCTTCATCTTTGATGAGATGTCAAAAAATAATATGAAAATTACTCCTGTAATTGGAGATAATCCAGATTTTGTGAAAAAGTATTTGGACACACTCAAAATGTTGTAAGTCTTTTTTATACTTACTTTTATACTGTTTGTCATACTTCTAAGTTTAAAATCCTTTGGGATTATTTTCAGGGCAATATTAAGCTAGTAAGATATCAAACAGTCAATGAGTAGAAAATGCACTTGGTCACTTTCAGGAGAAATAATACAGGAGTATGACATGATATGTACACAATTAATATGCAATCTATTTTAAGGATATCATGGTCAGTGCGAATAGTTTTCTGATGAAAAAAAACAATGACCAAATCAATTCCACGAACCGAACTTAAACTTAAAATCCTGAGCATATCTTTGTCAATACGATCATTCTCGGTACAGCTGACTCAAAACTTAACAAGCAAAGATCATCCTCACCTGTGGTCACCAGTAATGGTCATCTACATTACACATTTAAAATAAAAAACCTAATGTATTACCCGTTTATTCAAATGTGATGACCAGTAGTTTAATGAATAAAACATCTTCTCTCAATAAGATCGCTATCAGTATTAACAAGGTATTAAACATTTTCATCAACAATTTACGTTGTTTCGTAAATATTATTGATATTGAAATATTAATGATTTATGTGATTATGGAAATAAATGCCTCTGCCTTTATGTCTGCCTCCATAATGTAATGGTAAGCACGCTTGGTCCGGGAGCAGTGGAGCACTGGAGGTCGCGGTTTCGATTACCAGTGATTTTTTCACGCTGATTTTGATTCGATATAACCCTGCACTAAAGCGGAGGACTGATCACCTTTCCTTCATGTGTCATGTGATCAAGATAACACTTTTTTTTTTAAATTACCTAACGTCCAAGTGACTCTGAAATCTGGCTACGGCTTACGCAACACCGCTTATCAAGACCCTACTCAGGCTTCAACTTTTTAAGTTTCATAGCCTATGCCTACTCATGAGTGGATTTACTCTTTATGTCACTACTGATGTCTAAAGTAACTATAATTTCATGTTATTCATGATTGAAAATTCTAGGTAAAAACACTCGCTCAAGATAACACTACGTTTATATGATGCAGTACCCTATGCACCATCGGTTGCGGATAAGGGTATAATTATTTATATATATATATATATATATATATATATATATATATATATATATATATATATATATATATATATATATATATATATATATATATATATATATATATATATATATATATATATATATATATATATATATATATATATATATATATATGTATATATATATATATATACATAAATATATATATATATATATACATATATATATATATATATATATATATATATATATATATATATATATATATATATATATATATATATATATATATATATATATATATATATATATATATATATATATATATATATATATATACACCGCAGGACAAAAAAATTTACGAGTTTACTTGCTACCGCACGCCTTGACTTTACTGAACTCTTTTTCTGAGAAATCCTTTATCGATACCTCTTTCTTTTGTTCAATAAATTAAAGACACTTTGTGTCACCTTTCTACAATATTTACATTTTAAAATGTCTCAATAATTTTGTTTTACCCGCGTTTGAGGGAACATAACACAACAATCATGGAAAGTGCAAAGCAAAGTCGATTGCGATAAAATCCAAAATAATCACACTGTCGCAACAAAACATATCTAATTGTAAAATATCTCGTCGAGTTGGGTATTCAAAAGGTGCAGTGAGGTTTTTATTTAAAAAAATCCAAGAAACTGGATCCATAGAACGGAAAAAAGGAAGCGAATAGGGGCGCGCGACATCTGCCCGAGATGATCGCTTAGTAAAAAAAAATGTTATGCGCGATCGATTTTTAACGGCACTTAAAATACACGCAGAGGTGCAGTCTACCAGCTAATCAACATTTTCAGTAAAAACAGTGTCCAGGCGGCTGTTGGAGCATGGTTTCCAAGCACGAAGTCCCGCAAAGAAACCATTACTGACGAACAAAATGCAGAAGGCTAGACTGGATTGGGCGAAGGAGCACCAGAATTGGACCTTGGAGGATTGGCAAAATGTTATTTTCTCCGATGAATCAAAATTCAACCTTTTTGGTCCAGACGGCAGAAAGATAGTTCGACGAAAACTTGGGGAAAGATACCATCCGTCGTGCGTCACTCGAACCGTTAAACATTCACCCTACGTCATGATTTGGGGGTGCATGACAGCGTACGGTTTGGGACCTCTAAATTTTATACAGGGTACGATGAATGCCATCCAGTAAAAAAGAGTTGAAAAACCATCTTATTCCAACAATCGAGGACATTACGCAGTATACCGCGGACCCGATTTTTCAGGACGATTTGGCGCGTGCCATAGAGCCCGCACTGTGAGTACAAATATTTATTTTTTAATGCACTTTGTAGACCACTTGATAAATAATTTATTGTTTTTCTTACAGATCATTGAATACAAGGATAAAATTGGCTTAAAATCGTTGACGTGGCCCGGGAATAGTCCTGATTTGAACCCGATAGAAAATTTATGGGTGATTATGAAAAAAAAAGTTGGGAAAAAAAAATAAAAAAACATTGAGGAATTAAAAAAAACTTGATTCAAGTTTAGGAATAAGAAATAACATCAGAAATTTAAGATTCGCTTTACGCTTCGTTAAATAATAGAATTTTACATGTTATAAAAAATAAAGGTGAATTCACTAAGTATTAAATATTTTTAAATGTTATAAATATGTTTAAATGTAAAATACCTTAATTTAAAATAAAGCGATTAGAACCTACTTCTTAAACATGAATTAAAAAATTACATGTCTTTTATTACTCCATCACAAACACTCGACCATAAATGAACCGTTATGGGTCTCTAAGGTTCGGATAATCTGATACCTGGTATATAATGGCAATTTCTAAGTACAATTCATGAGTAAGATCTTTCATTTTAACCTTGAAGTAACGAGTAGTCATCACATATGTTAAACAATACAAAAAAAACTAATTAAATATCAAGAATAATTCATTATGTGTCAATTTTAGTTTTTTTGAGGACTCGTAAATTTTTTTGTCCTGGGGTGTATATATATATATATATATATATATTTATTTATTTATATATATATATATATATATATATATATATATATATATATATATATATATATATATATATATATATATATATATATATATATATATATATATATATATATATATAAATATATATTAAACGATCATTAAAATACATATTTAACATTTTATTAAAATGCACAATACTAGTAAATTTAGATTAATGGGGAATCGACAACAAACTTCATTTTCTATCTTCAGATTTAAAAAAAATATAAAAAATTCTGAAAACCACTTTTTTATGCGACGAAATATAAAGGATTAAGTTGTTTTGTTGTATAATATTACAATAACATTTGGAAATCACTTAATTTTAACATATGCCAAATAACTTGTGTGCATTAATAACCCCATTTGATAACCACAAGCACATTTGCTAAATTCTTCATCTCCATTTATAAAATAATCCCTTTTTTAAGAATTCTATATAAAAAAAGTGCCATTTTGTCACTCGTTTACATATATTTCTAAAACGGTTAATAATGTTTAATTTTGAACGGTATCATAAAATGATAATTTGAATTAAATTACATATTAATGGGTGTATCATTTAAATGTCATTACTGAAATAAGGAATTACGTAGAACTCACCAGTTCCGTATTGTTGATGGGTATATTTTATTATTGAACATGTCAATAATTATGGTAAAGTCTTGCTTTGCATATTTAACGCAATTTCGTGTATGCGGTGTCACATAACTCGTTGAAATATGTTTAAAAAATGTTTTTTTTTAAACAAAAATTATACATGTACTTTTTAACATAAACTTAGTAAGATATATTTTTTTTTAAATTTTATAAGACAGGAAAAACATTTTTTACCGCAATGGCAGCGCCATCTGTTGAATTATACTTAACATTACTAAAGCGTACAGAGTGCCTTTTGACACTTTCTATCACATAAGTTTTTCAATCTTTTCGATTGCATCTTTCTTTGCGTCTCTTTGAAATGGCGAGCATTATAAAATTAAACAAATTCGAAATGTGTCCTTTATATTTAATTTATTTTTTCATTAAACCAGCCTGAACCACAGCAAGGCGTGTTTGAGTGCAGCTAGTTATGAATACAAATCAAAACGCGATTAATGTATTTCCATATTTTTGTGACAGCTGTTTCACATTAAGAAGGCATCGTTACATCAAACAGTATGAAAAAAACATTTGGATATTAGCTATATTTCAAACGGTTTAACAAACTCTGTAAGGCTAAACAAATGTCAGGAAATTCAATGAATTCAGCAGAATTAAAAATATATTATCATCAATAAATTGTTGATCGCAACAGAATAAAAGTCAATTCGTTAAATAATTCATTATGTGCATTTTTTAAAGCATTTCCAATGCATTATTCGTAGATTGCAAATTAATTTCAAGGTTAAATATTTAAATTCATTATATTAAAAAAGGTCAGTGAGTTGCTTAAAAATATCATTAAATGTCAAATCGTGATTAACCAAAATGTCCATGACCACGTGAATTATTATGAGTATAATTATCGCATTTATTAAAAAAATATATACTATCTTTTTTGCGTTAATTTAATAATCTCCAACAATTTTGCATAAGTAATTTTATTGAACTAAATGTCAAAATCAATTAAAAATGAATAAAAAGAAATATAACCAACTGCCAACATTTTCTAAAACATCTTTTTACACACAAAATAGGTAGGTATATATATATTTATATATATATATATATATATATATATATATATATATATATATATATATATATATATATATATATATATATATATATATATATATATATATATATATATATATATATATATAATAATAATATATGTATATATATATATATATATATATATATATATATATATATATATATATATATATATATATATATATATATATATATATATATATATATATATATATATATATATATATATATATATATATATATATATATATATATATATATATATATATATATATATATATATATATATATATATATATATATATATATATATATTGTGTAAACGAAAATAATAAATTTATATTTTGAGTGTAAAAAGATGTCTGGAAAATTTTCTGCAGATTAAGAATTTAACAAATGTTCATATTTAAAAGTATGGATATACTTTTAAATATGAACATTTGTTAAATTCTCAATCTACAGAAAATTTCTCAGACATCTTTTTACACAAAAAATATAAATTTATTATTTACGTTTACACAAAAAAATATATACCTACCTACGTATTTTTAAGTTAGGATATTTTGAAAATCTGCCGAAATTTACAAAAACACATTTTTACATAAAAAATAGGTAGTTAAATTTTTAAATATCGAGAATTTCCCAATTTTTTTTACACACAAAATTAAAAATTATTTTTAGATATACACAAAACATAGTTGGTTGTATTTTAAAATGCGAAAATTTGACAATCTACCAGGATTTACTAACATATTTTTTAACCAACCCGATTTCCCGATTAAGCTAATTTTCTAAGACATCTTTTTACACACAAAATATATTTAAATTCCGAAAAATTTCCGATTTACTGAAATTTTCTAAGAATATTTTTGCTCAAATAATATAATAATAATATAATAAAACCCTTATCCACACCCAAATAGTGCATAGGGCACTGCGTCAAATAACGCAGAGTTATCTTGATCGTTTTTACACATGAAGGAAAGGTGATCAGCCCTCCGCTTCTGGTACCAGTCCAGGGTAATATTGAATAAATATTACAGTGGAAAATCACTTATATTTATTTGAACCCCCCTGGGAATCGAACCCGGGACCTACAGAACGGTAGTCGAGCGTGCTGACCATTACACTACGGAGGCAGACAAAATAATAGACAAGTATATTTTTAATTCGAAAATTTGACAATCCACAGAATCCTTGAATATCTTTCTACACATAAAATAGACTAGAAAATTTGAAAATCTTTGAAATTTCCTCAAACATCTTTTTACACACAAAAAAAGACAAAAATATTTTTGAAATTCAAAATTGTCACATGGTGTATTGTGAGTGACATGACCTCCAAAATCATAACAACATAGAATGTCAATATTCTGTCCGCATAACCATGACATTGCGACTAAATTATGACTTCTTAATCGTCACATTAAAAAACTAACAGCTTGCTTTGTTGAGTCAGAGTTGTTTTTATGTACCTGTTTTTTTTAAATAATACTATATTTTATTATTAATAACACTTATATAACATATTTTACGTCACCATTAAAGACCGGAATACTCGGATTATAACTATTAAAAAAATATAAAAAAACACTTTCGAAGGCACATGGCCTGCGAAATTAAATTTTTCATTTAAATGTCAGTGTGTTCAAATACTTGATATCTTCAATAAGAGTGTGTCCAATTACAAGTAGATGTTTGGACACACTCAAAATGTTGGAAATGAATTAATTGGTTTAAATATAAGCTAAAATAAAATTTAGAAAATGAAAAGGATATTTTCTAGCTTTTGTCATATATGTGATTTTAATCCATGATTCAGACCTCACGTACAAATAAATGAGTTCAATAAAAAGAGTTTAACGAAAATCAATAAAAAGCTTAGCTAAAGTTTAAATATTACAGTGAAAAATTACATTAAATATATATTTTGACTTATTTATAAATAGTCATATATATTTTTTTAAATTTTGATTTTTATTTTATTTTTGCACATACGAGTATTCCCTGGTTAATTTGTTTACAATCAGCTTCATACCATCAGTTTATATTGTTCTCCCATGCACAGACCATGCTTATACGGATTTTTCTGGGAGGATCATGCTTATGTATCTCATAGAAAAATGTCTATTAGCAGTCGACATTTTAATTTGTACATATACTTTGTACATTTTTTTGCACATATGTTACTTGTTAATTTTTTATAATAAGTTTCATACCATCAATTTAAATAGTACTTCCATGCCTAGGCGTATTCTTTATTTATTTATATATATATATATATATATATATATATATATATATATATATATATATATATATATATATATATATGTATATATATATATATATATATAAATATATATTTATATATATATATACATATATATATATATATATATATATATATATATATATATATATATATATATATATATATATACCATACATATTTTGCTAATTTCCTTTTAAATGATTTACAATCTTTCCTCGGAAGCGTCTTCACAAGAGTAAATTATAAACATGCTATATAAATCACAAGGCTACACGTTGTAGCGTATGTACCTATAACGAGAATTTGTACAGTACATATATGCATAAAACCCGTGCTTCTGTATATGGCATGTTTGCTTAGCATGCTAATTACTATATTATTGTCATCACAATATCATTATAATAATGGTATTTAATTCTTTTCCGCGTACACTACGTAAACTAAGCATTCTAAACGGAAAATACGACCGTTTTATCAAGACCTAGTGATTTTACACTCCATTTTAAGAATTTATGTAATTTCATACATCGCTCACTCCTTTCAAGAACGTCATAAATCAAAAAACTTGATTTCTAAGGAGATTGTTTTTAAAGTTTAAAAATATAATACAATGTATTAAAAATAAATATCAAGCCACTTGTTGAACTTTTTACTGTGCAACAGATCTTTTTAGGTAAAATCTGAAGGTTTATTCCCCATTTGAAAATTTAATTACATTAATTAAATTTAATTACAATAAAAAAAATAATTAAACACTACATTTTCTTCAAAATACAAAAACAACACTTTCTGCCCTGTAGTTGGTAAATATTCATTAATTGATTCGGCAGTCACTTTGTGGTAAAATCTATCCATTTTTAATTAATGTTTTACTTAGTAAATACCACTATTTCTTAAAATCTACTGTGACACGTGTTTTGATGCATTCCGCATCTGTGACACGTGTTTCGATGCATTCCGTTAAGGTGTTTGAAAATGATGCGGAATGCATCGAAACACGTGTCACAGTAGATTTTAAGAAATAGTGGTATTTACTAAGTAAAACATTAATTAAAAATGGTAAATATTCAGTTAAAAATATGCCGCTTTTGCCGGGATAAAGTACATTTTCTGGGCATTCTGAAAACATGCACAACTGAAAATTGACGATTTTTGATTTATGACGTTCTTGAAAGGAGTGAGCAACATGTAAAACACACTTTAAAGAGACATTAATTATCTTATTGACTCCATCTTAATATTATTGTTTTTGTAGACTGTTAGGGGCAGCTCTACTCGTCCTCAGGTTGTAGATCCTTCTATCATGGGCTACGTCACCTAGACCATGCCTTCGTATCATGTTTTCTTTCTGCAACATCGAAGAGTTATTTAGACTTCCTCTAGATATTAATCGAGAAAGATACACTTTTGTCACTTTATTTTTATATTTAAGTGTGTTATTTTTTTTGTGGAAAGAGAGTATTTGATTTCTTCTTATTAATACAACCATGTACATTTCATATTAAAATTGACTCTTGGAGATAATTCACATTTGCGAATAAGTATTTGGACACTCTCAAAATGAATAAATTAACTGGTCAAACTCAAGCTATGATAATAAAATGAAAAGGATATTTTCTAGCGTTTCTCATGTATGTGATTATAATCCAGGGTTCGGACCTCACATACAAATGAAAGAGTTTCTGCTCAATAAAAAGCTCCTTTCATCTCACCAATAGATGTCTCAAGTGAATTCTA
Source organism: Brachycentrus maculatus (assembly GCF_059751285.1). Taxonomy (NCBI): domain Eukaryota; kingdom Metazoa; phylum Arthropoda; class Insecta; order Trichoptera; family Brachycentridae; genus Brachycentrus; species Brachycentrus maculatus. The sequence goes on from NW_028281016.1 coordinate 278,275, forward strand.
GTGATTCTACTGTGTTTCAACCATATATATATAGAATTTCTAAGAATTTGAGTAGTGTGGTTGTCAATCATAGGTAGAATTGGTAAGTGATCACTTAAACCAGCCTATAACAATAGTAAGCCCCGTAAATGCTCAGACTTCCATATTCTTCTTCATCTATGTTGAGATGCCAAAAAATCTTATGAAAAAAAAACTTGATAAAAATAGGTTAAATTGTGGAAGAGTGGATTCGAACTCAGAAACTCTGACTCAGATTTTGCGACACTTACCACGGGACCACCACCCGACTGAAATTATATCTAGATTATTTTTTCACATCTCAACATAGATGAAGAAGAATACGGAAGTCTCGGCATTTACGGGGCTTACGACCGTCATGGGCTTATAATATGAAAAATAACTCTTAATTGAAAATAATCCAGATTTGTAAACCAGTACTTGGACATACTCAAAACGTTGTATTAAAAATTTATCTGTTGATAATAAATTATAGCAAGTTTTATTCTTTTTTCTTATTTTCTTTTACGTTGCATTTTTTTACTATATGGATAACACACGATTTAAATGCGAACTTTGGTCTGAAAACACAATAATTTAACAATAAATATGCTAAGTTTAAAATCACCACGTTTCAGAAGTTAAGTGGGTTTTTTTGCGGATGACCTAATGTTTTCGGAACATCTTTTTCGCTATCCAGTTTTTTGTTGTTGTTTTGTTCGTGATCCAATATGATTGCTTTAATTCATTAATTTATTTACGGAAATTATTTTTCTTTTATTTATTTTTTATCAAATACCTATTGAAAAATTTCAATTATGTCTCCTCACTGGGTTTTCTCGGGCCGAAAGGAAATATCGCTCACTCCTTTCAAGAACGTCATAAATCAAAATTCGTCAATTTTCAGTTGGGCATGTTTTCGGAATGTCCAGAAAATTTACTATATCCCAGCAGAAGCGGCATATTTTTAACTTAATATTTACCCGCCACAGGGCAGAAAGTGTTGTTTTTGCATTTTGAAGAAAAGGTATTGTTTAATTATTTTTTAAAATAAACTAAATATTTTTTAAATGGAGATAAAACCTTCATGTTTTACTTTAAAAGATCTGTTGCACAGTAAAAAGTTCAGTAAGTGGCTTGATATTTATTTTTAATACATTGTATTATATTTTTGAACTTTAAAAACGTTCTCCTGAAAAATCGAGTTTTTTGATTTATGACGTTCTTGAAAGGAGTGAGCGATATAACAATCGTTTTTTATATAATAAAATAACAACTATGTATTTTTTCCACATATATTTTATGTGACCCGTTACCGGGTCACACTGGATCTGTCGGTAACGACGATATACATTTCAAAACCACATATTTGATTCTACGACAAGCTTATTTTTTCAATACAAAAACGGTAAGAAAAAAAAAATCAAAAACTTTAAATGTTAGCCGAGTTTGAAGAAAATTATGTTGCGAGCTATTAAAAATTCCGCCTTAAATATTATTCTCGTGAATGATTTTAAGTGCAATATTAACACATTATTGCATCATTTTTTCTTCGCATACCATAATTTTACTAAACATATCGCTCACTCCATTCAAGAACGTCATAAATCAAAAAAACTTCATTTTCAGGAAAACGTTTTTAATGTTTAAAATTATAATACAATGTATTAAAAATAAATATCAAGCCACTTACTGAACTTTTAACTGTGCAACAGATCTTTTTAGGTAAAACCTGAAAGTTTTTTCTCCATTCGAAAAATATTTAGTATATTTAAAAAAATTACTAAACAATACCTTATCTTCAAAATGCAAAAACCACACTTTCTGCTCTATAGCGGGTAAATATTAAGTTTAAAATATGCCTCTTTTGCTAGGATATAGTACATTTTCAGGGCATTCTAAAAACATGTACAACTGAAAATTGACGATTTTTGATTTATGACGTTCTTGAATGCAGTGAACGATATGTTATCCTTTAGTTACAATCCTAAGGGTAGGTTGGCAGAATATATCTCCACTTCTTCTTTATATTATCTTCCTCTTCCGGCACGTTTGGGAGGTATAGCCATATTTGGTCCGGACGTTCCTGGCGAATCACCATCCTCTGCCAATAGATCCTTCGATCCTTCCCTCCAGTATACTGTGGAGGAGGTCCTGAGCAGCGAACCAGATCTCTTAAAAGAGGCAAGCTTTATGGCGGCTCTCGGGAGGCATGGCCTTTTCTTGACTACAGTTTTGACCATGGGTTGTAGTGTCCTACGGCGTATTTCCTCTTTCCTCAAAAAGTCAAACACCTAAAATTCATAACAATCATCTATTATCAAAGCTAAACACAATAAGGAAAACAGGCACGTTTATTATTTTGTTTGAAGTTAATAATATAAATTAATAATATAAATTTATATTTATTGACTATTATGGTTTTTCAAGAAACGTGTTTTATTCTACATTTATTTTTACTTATGTATCTTTTTACAAAAATGTTAAAAATATTAGTATATAACCAATCACCGATTCACTTTAAACCTTCGGTGAGTGGTTATATACTAATATTATTAACATTTTTGTAAAAAATAAATTAGTAAAAATGACTAACCACAAAGTAAATGCTTTAAATATGAATAACATTGAGAATACATTGATTTTTAATACCACTATTTCTAAAAAATCCACTGTGACACGTGTTTCGATGCATTCAGCATCATTTTTGATTACTAAAGCTTTTTGTGTCACTAAAGATTTTAAGAAAAAGTGGTATTTACCAAGTGAATTTTAAAATAAAGCACATTTATTAACGAAAGTAATCGTTTTATACAATTCTTTTTTTATACTTTTGTATATTAATAAATTTTACATTTTCGACATCTCAACATAGGTGAAGAATATGAAGTCTGGGTATTTACTGAGCTAATGAACTGTCATCGACTGGTTAAGTGATAAGTTTACATGATTTACAACCACACCAATCAAATTTTTGGAACCTCCTAGAAATATCGCTCACTCCTTTCAAGAAAGTCATAAATCAAAAATCGTCAATTTTTAGTTGTGTATTTTTTCAGAATGCCCAGAAAATGTGCTATATCCCAGCAAAAGAGGCATATTTTAAACTTAATATCTACCCGCTACAGGACAAAAAGTGTTGTTTTTGCATTTTGAATTAAATATATGGTTTAATTATGATTTTTAAACATACTACATATTTTTCAAATGGAGAAAAAACCTTCAGGTTTTACCTAAAAAGATCTGTTGCACAGTAAAAAGTTCAACAAGTGGCTTGATCTTTATTTTTAATACATTGTATTATCTTTTTAAACTTTAAAAAAGTTCTCCTGAAAAATCAAGTTTTTTAATTTATGACATTCTTGAAAGGAGCGAGCGATATGACCAATCTCATGACCACACTTCACTGTATTAAATATTTATTATTAGTTGGTATATTTACGTAACATTGATTTAACGTATCTCGAATAAAACGTATCTCTGAGTACCTATTCTATAAACTCACCTATTCTAAAGACTCATTACGTTATTTATCCAAGAATATAATTAGAGTCGGGATGGATCACGATGAATTGTAAAAACAACTTTGTAATATAATTTATAAGTGAAGCTACCTTTAACGTATCCGCCATGGTGATTTAAATACATATAATATATCTATCTCATTGTTTTTGTTTGTTGTAAAGAAGTACTGTGTGAAAACGATTATAGAGGGTATACATGTATTTTAGAGGTGTGACTGACGGGAGAGATCATAATCTATAAAAACGCCCAGCAATTTGACAGACGTTGAAATAGTACTTCATATATCTTTAAAGCTCAAGTAATTGATTTGAAAAAATTATTCAAACCCTCATCGAAACCCGATGGTGCATAGGGCACTGCATGGTATAAACGCAGTGTTATCTTGATCTTTAAATACATGAACTAAAGGTTATCAGCCCTCCGCTTCAGGTACCAGTCTAGGGTTATATTGAATAAATATAAGAGTGAAAAAATAAAAAATAAAATCAAGTCCTAGATCTCCGGCATTCAAATCACAAGCACTTGGCCGCGCTGAGGGCTAGACGTGTATTCACGCTCATGTTTTTAGGATATACCTGGTATATTGGAATTTGTTTTTTTAAACATTGATTTTTTGACTCCTTATTTTCAATAACTCTTTTCTTAGATATATAATACATATTTTACAACCATATACTGTATTTTAAAAAATTATCATTTTCATGCATATTGTATTCAAGACAAAAACGTTGTTTTAAGGAAAAAAAATAATTACGTAAAATTTTACCCTGGTTTAGGGATTGAGTTACGATATAACGTATATTTGGCCTTAAAAACTAAATTTAAGCACTGATTGGCGCTATCAGCTTTGAATGATCGAATTGAAAAACCGAAATTTGTAATGCATTTTTAAAAACAAGTCGTTATATGATTCCGGTTATTTAATTCGATCTCCCGTGTCTAGTACATTTATAAACACATTATTTTGCTATAAACTTATTACCAAATTTAGGAGTTCAATGACTGGACATCCTGTTTATCTATGACTTCCTATAGCTCCGAAACGCAACTGGTATAATTTTCCTAATAGTAAAGGAAGATTAGTTATTATTTCTACCGCTAGGTGATGATGTGACGTCACTGCCTAAACGCTTTAATTTCCTGTATTCATCGTTATCGGATTTCTTTGTCACAGGTAGTGAAGGACATTGGAACCATAAACCAAGCTAGGACACAAAATGCCGAGCCTCTTTTAGTGGAACGGATTTTTTTAAACTAGAAGTGCCAGCGCCGTACCGTAGTTGAACTGAGTCGTGGGTTCGATTCCCGCCATGTGCAAAATAAATTCAAGAAAGATTTTTTATCAATTGGTCTGGGTATTTGTGATGTATTTTTCACATTTACCTTCCCTATCCTTACTATCCTACCTGCAGAAAAGCCTCTTATACAGGCTTTGCGGGTTATTCATTTTATATAATAATAAAAACTAACTGTGGAAAAATATTTTTATTTACATATATAATAATAATAAATAAAAAAACCCTTATCTGCACCCCAATGGTGCATAGGGCACTGCTTCATATAAACGCAGTGTTATCTTGATCGTTTACGTATGAAGGAAAGGTGGTCAGCCCTCCGCTTCAGGTGCCAGTCCAGGATAATATTAAATAAATATTACAGTGAAAAAAATCACTTTTATTTATTTGACCCCCCCTGGGAATCGAGCCCAGGACCCCCAGAACGGTAGCCGAGCGTGCTGACCATTACACTACGGAGGCGGACTACTCATTTATATGGCAAATTAAAATTAACATTTGTTTATTTTTATTCCAGCTGAATATATTCACGTATGCAAACGAGACCAGGATACAATCAGTGAATGCGTTCGAAACTCTATAGAGTTCCTTCGGCCGAGGCTGATCAAGGGAATCCCAGAATTGAAAGTCCCTGGAATCGAGCCTTTGGTTATCCCTGAAGTAATTATAACACAGATAATTCATTTTTTATATTATAATTACATATTACAATATCTATATAAATAAGTAACTAAAAATAACATAACCATCACTATCCATAGGGGTAGGCATACAGATTTATGCAACTGTTTTATTTTTATATTTAAGGGTGTAGGGGAGAGTGCCCATGAATGGGACGTTTTTGATTTTGTCTCTCTAGTTCTTCTCTGTTAAATAAATCACAAAAAGTAAACGTAGTTTTTCTTTATTCGATCTTTAAGCTAAAAATATGCAGTACTTTGTTTTCGAAAAAAATTAACTCGATTGCCTGAAAAATCGATATCAAATAATGTCCCATTCATAAACACCGTTCCATGAATGGTACACCAGTATACCATGAATGGTACATTATTAAAATGCAAGATCGATAGAAAAATTATATTTCAAAACAAAAATTATCTGTAGACACTTTCGTATAATACGTAGACGTATGCAAAAGAAATTTTATTCAACATTTTCGGCAAAAAAATCAGATAACCTTATATTCCACAATTTTCATGGGCCATATAATTTACATTTAAGCCAGTTCACAGCACCATCCTCATACATACTTCTATCGATAATCCTTATTTATCTCAACTTTGCATACTTTCCTTATATCACCATTTGAACATCTATCATACATCGTTTTGCCGCACATTAATCTGCAGTTAATATAGTAATAATAATATAAAAATAAGTGTAATTTATTTTTAGTTACTGGTAGACCAGGGGAACGTTGTTCAATTTAAGGCGGTTGGAAGAGATGTAAAGGTGTACGGAGCTGGAAACTTTAAATTGAAGAAAGTTGAGTAAGTACACTCTAAAAGTGTATTATGTGTAAAGTGATCACTTAACCAAGCCTATAACGATCGTAATCCCTGTAAATGCCAATACTTCCATATTCTTCTTCATCAGAAGAAGAATCGTTGAGATGTCAACAAAAAAACTTCCACTGTGCCTTGTAACATAATACGTATTAATACGTATTTTTCTCCCCTCACAAAAAAATTAATGAAACAACTTTTTTTTTTACAATTTTCAGTGTTGACTTAGACAGACTAGAAGTGAGAGCTTCTATCTACATTCCTAACCTGCAGCTTGACGGGAAATATGATCTGGATGGCAGGTTGCTCGTGGTTCCCCTGCATGGAAAAGGGGACATCAGGGCGAATGCGAGTAAGTTATTCAATATTTTATTTTATCATTAATTTAACATAAATACTCATGGTCAAATACTCATGAACATTTTACTTGTTCAATTTTTTATTTTGTTTTTTATTGTTATTTTTATTTGGGCATATGCTTTGTTATAATATCCATCTATTTGTTATCTACCCATATTGATTTATCCTTTTGTATCATAAATATTAAAAGTCCTTAAATTGAGCTTTTATACTTTTTATAATTTAATGTTTTTTTTTTTTGGAATTTCGGTTATTAGTTAAAATAAGTAAACAACCATTCATAAATTCGTATCCATATTTTATTTCCATATGGAATCCATACGGAAACCCACCACGCCACTCAACGTCTTGTCGGTGGAGTTCTTTTTGCATATTTTATTTTTATTATTATTTCCATCTTACTATTATGTGAAATATACATATAAACATAATAAACTAAAAAACTTCAAAATTTTACTATTTTTAAAAACAAAATATGTTGATCATTTACCCATTCTTTTATTTTGCCTTTGTTTCAAATTTTCGTTAGCCTCGAACATGAACTGTTTGATTGTATTAAAATGTTCTAGTCGTGCACTACAGAATTTTCTTGTGGACTATCGTGTAGGCCCTCATTCCGCCTATCCGATAGTCCAAGTTTCACTTCCTTACAATAGCATGGATAATACATATGAACCATACAATTTTTTTAATTAAGGAAATTTAAAAGTAACATTATTAGCATTTAAAAATACCAATTAATTAAAACCCCATGATTTCAGGCAGGGTCCATGGTGATCTGCTCCTGAAGGCCAAAGTAGATGAGAAGAACGGAGAAGAGTACTTGAAATTTACATCTGTCAATGTTAATATCGATATTCAGGACATCGCTGTCGGAATCACCAACCTCTTCAATGGAGATGTTCAGTTTGGTAATTATAATTTTCAATTTAATTTTATTCAAGTTAACCCTAGATTAATAAACTATCCTACGAGTGACATTTTCAGTAAACATTCGTAAAAAATACGGCATAGAAATAAGGAATAAATAAGAAAATAAAAAAAACTTTTAGTTTTAGTATCATAAATAAACATTTAGGTCATAAATAAACCCTGAAGAGGGCAACAGGTTGTTGCCGAAACTAGTTGGTTGTTAATAAAAATGTGATAAAAAAACAAAGTTTTCTATTTCTCCAAAATATAGAAATTTCTCCGTCTTATTCCTCGTTGCTGAGGGTTGTGACCCTTGCAGAAGCAATCACCCTTCTCCAGTTATCCCTTGACTGCGCTGCACGTAGCGCTCCAACCACTGAGGTGCCTGCTGCTGCCTTAATTTGATCGGTCCATCGTGTGGGAGATCTTCCTCTTCCTCTCTTTCCCTCCAGGCTACCGATCACAAATAGTCGTTCCAGGCTATCCTCGTTGCCACGCGTAACGTGTCCAAAGAACTGGAGAACCCGTCGGGTACAGATATTGGCCAGCGTCAAGCTATCTAATCGTAGTTCCTGGCGAATGGAAATATAGAAATACTTAAGTTAAAAAATTGTTACAATCCAAGTACAAAGACTCAGATGGAAAGAAGTATGAGGATAGAATATATGGAATATGTATCACTATGATCCACAAAGTTTATGCTTTCAAAATTCATAATATAATGGCAATATTCTTTGGGTTTAAAAGATCACGTTATAATGAAAAAATAAATATTCACCAGGAAGGTACTGTGAAGCAAAAAGCGCAGGAACGACGTCAACATTGTTTTTTTTCCAGGAATCGTTATTTTGCCGTTGTAATTTTTACGATAGTTTAGTATTCTAGAGTTAAAAGCATTGAATATTTAACAAAGTGAGGCGAAAACTATACAAAACTATTATCAGACCCGCCCTCGTTTATGCCTCCGAATGCTGGACGATGTATAACATCTAGGCAATTAGAAACTGCTGAAATGCAAATGCTAGGATGGTCAGCAAAAGTGTCCTTTAGAGCAAAAAAAAAAGACTTCACCCATTTAAGGAAGCCTGGGTGTAACACATATCAATAGTAAGGTATGTGCGTGTCATGTCATGTCTCCCTGACGTCGACTATCACTTGAGAGTAATTGTCCTTGTATTGGGCAGCTCTAAACAAGAACAAGGTTTCTAAATTGGTTAAAATATATAGAACTTCTTAGAATTTATCAATAATGGGAAGAATAGTTGTCAATAATGGGTAGAATTGGTAAATGTTACACGTGTGTAAAGTGATCACTTAAACCAGCCTGTGACGCTCGTCAGCCCTGTAAATGCCCAGACTTCTTCCATATTCTTCTTCATTTTTGATGAGATGTCTAAAAATAATATGAAGAATCTACTTAGTCCAAAAATGCAAAAAAAAACGTACTACAAAAAAATGTCCCTTACTGTATTTTGAGTTTGGACAGCCAAACTGTCTCCCTGCTCTTGCTCTTTGGAGCAAATTTGCGTTGCTGACAATACCGGTCCACGAGATGCGTAGCACGTAGCCATATTAAGAATATTTTTTATTCAAAGTTAATTAAGTTCATGATTTATTTTCATTCCAGCTGATATTGCCACCCAGTTAGCGAACCAGAACAAGGGTGAGTTCCTGAGGGCTGCTAAACCATACATTGAAAAAACTGTTGCAAACTTATTCAAGAAAATTGCCAATAGGATTGTGGTTGGATACAAGCTCGATGACATCATCCCCCTACCTTGAGGAATTTAACAAAATGGTTACCTTCAAGTATTTTTAATTTAAGGTTTGTGTTATATAATGTGATAAATCTTATACCTATTCCTGTGTTACTTTGATATAAGTGGTTGGATTAAATAAAAATGTTCGTGCAATAAAAGAACAATTGTTTTCATTTTTTGGATGAAGATTATAAATAAAAAATTTATGATTGTCAAAAGTAGAAATGAAATATATTTTTGTATTTAAAAAATAATAATGTATCCATATTGATAAATAAAAACATCAACCTCCTGTTACGTGCATAATATTAATTATATAATTAGACGTAATTTAAGATTTTTGGGTGTTTCAAATCATTGTTTAAAAATTAATACAAATTGAAAATTGTGTGTTCAGGCATCTCCTAATATGTTCAATAATTAGAGAAGAATCTTACTAGTCTCTGTTAAATAAAAAGCTTACTCAAGTCATCCACAGATGCTGGACTCACATATGAAATAACGTGTCAATTTTAGGATAAGTATATTAAATTCCAAAATTTGTGTAGCGTGGTTGTCAATCATGGTGAATGGTGTATAGTACACGTGTATAAAGTGATAACTTAAACTACCCTATGACAGATCGTAACCCCGGTTCTTTATTGAGAACTCGTAACATAAATAAATAATCTGACGACGAATATTTGGACACACTGATCATATTTTCAATAAAGAGAATTATTTATTCACAATTATTATTGCTTATTGCTATTTATTATACTTTATTCGCTTACTGGTCAATATTATGGGCGTTTGTGGTATACACGGAGTTTTGCCGTCCGGCACTTCAGTAGCATGATAAAACGGATGATTGGCTTGTGCTTTTGTTTTTCTTTCTTCGGACCAAGCGCTCGATCTGTGCACGATCACGGTACGCGTAAATTCGATCACGCTAAACTTTAGTAGTCGCTTTTATTTTTAAAACCAGACTGCCGGATGGTAAAATTCCTTGTAGTGCACAAGCGCTCTATTGCATAGTAAAAAAAAGTTTTTCTCTTTGAAAATATCAAACAAATGACATATTGTATAAAACCTATGAATACGATGCATACGAATAATTGATAATGAGTGATATTAAAAGTACATTTTTTTGACAGTTTTTCTAAATGCTAAAAAAAAATATAAAAAATTTTCGTAGATACAGTATGTATTTATTTTGTTTCCAATATAGTAACGAAAAACACCTATTTTTTTAATACTTACCTGAGCGCCATCTATCAAACAAACTCAAAACTAATTAAAGAAATTATTTTTCATGATATCGCTCACTCCTTTCAAGAACGTCTAAAATCAAAAAACTTGATTTTTCAGAAGGTTTTTAAATTTCAAAAATATAATACAATTTATTAAAAATAAATATGAAGCCACTTATTAAACTTTTTAAAACTAATTGTTAAAAATACATTGTTTTTATCAATGGTTTACAAGTAGCATTTCTAAATTATATTATAGTTTGAAAAGACGTTCATAGATGTCATTTTCAGGTATATATATATATATATATATATATATATATATATATATATATATATATATATATATATATATATATATATATATATATATATATATATATATATATATATATATATTGTTTTTACATTAGAGATACAAATCGCTCATTTCACTCTCATAAACTAAAAAATTATTACACCTTGCCTAAAAGGCCAAATTATGAATTATTTAGAAAATTAAGATATCCAAAAAAACTTAAATTCCAGTATTAATTTAACAAATAATATATTGTTTCAAAATTCTTCACCTTTGCTTTCCATTTTTCCTTTATTTTCAAACGCCACCCCCTTGACTAACCCCCCCTCTCCCTAACTTACCCCTCTTCTTATTTGTAGAATAGTTTATTATTAATTATGTTTTAGTTAAGGGGTTTCCAGGGGGGAATTCAAATAAATATAAGTGATTTTTCACTCCAATATTTATTCAATATTATCCTGGACTTGTGCCTGATGCGGAGGGCTAATCACCTTTCCTCCATGTTTTAACGATCAAGATAACAACAAGTGCAATGTCCTATGCATCAATAGGTGTGGATAAGAATAAGAAGAAGAATACATTGGCAGACACAGACACATCGCTCACTCCTTTCAAGAACATCGTAAATCAAAAAACTTAATTTTTCAGGAGAACGTTTTTAAAGTTTAAAAATATAATACAATATATTAAAAATAAATATCAAGCCACTAACTGAACTTTTTACTGTGCAACAGACCTTTTTAGGTAGAACCTGAATGTTTTTTCTACATTTGAAAAATATTTAGTATATTTAAAAAAATATTTAAACATTACCTTTTCTTCAAAATGCAAAAACAACACTCTGCCTCGGAGTCGGTAAATATTATGTTAAAAATATGGCTCTTTTGCTGGGATATAATACATTTTCTGGACATTCCGAAAACATGCAAAACTGAAAATTGTGGATTTTTCATTTATGACGTTCTTGAAAGGAGCATTAAATTGCATGATTTACCAAATTATATTTTAAAACCATCCACCTTGGTGACATTGCATGAGCTACGAGATGGTCGGTAGTGTCACATTATTTTTAATAGTACGTCTCCAACTCGCAGGCATGTTTCATTGTGATAATCATTGTCTTCAGAACACCAGCGCAGATCTTTTCCTGTGCAATTACCAGAGAATAGACTTGCGCAATCGAAAAACGGGTGCCATTACAGACATGCAATCTCGAGTCACTCGATTGAAATGAGACAATTCCTTCGAAAGAAAATTTCATTGCTAAAAGCATCTATTGCGGTATTTTATTACGAAAATACAAAAAAAAAATACTTGGTGAATACCACATTTTCTTCAAATCTATTGTGACACGTGTTTCGATGCGTTCAGCATCTTTATTATTCTGACACATATTTTGTCTCATTCAGCATCTTTGTCATTGTGACGCATATCGGTCACTCCTTTCAACAACGTCAAATATCAAAAATCGTCATTTTCAGTTGTTCATGTTTTTGTAATGCCCAGAAAATGTACTATATTCCAGCAAAAGTGGCATATTTTTTACTTTATATTTACCCGCTTCACGGCAAAAAGTGTTGTTTTGCATTTTGAAAAATAGGTATTATTTTAAAAAAATAAGTTAAATACACAAAATATTTTTTAAATGGAGAAAACATTCAGTTTTTACCTAAAAAGATCTGTAGCATAGTAAAAAGTTCAATAAGTGGCTTGATATTTATTTTTAATACATTACATTATATTTTCAAACTGTAAAAACGATCTCCTGAAAAAAAAAGTTTTTTGATAAATGACGTTGTTGAAAGGAGTGAGCGATATGTCAAATCGTTCAGCATCTTTATCAAACACTGTATCCAAAGTTTACAATGCTAATTTTAGGGACCATTATTGGGACACTGAAAGATGAACAGGGGTAGAATCTGTTTGTTATGTTTTAACATTGGAAACATGTAAAAAGGGGAGAGCCTTTGATTATTTTTATATTATTAATAATCTTTCTTTCACATTACTTTTTGACATCTCATCAAAGATGAAGAATAATATGGAAGTCTGGGCATTTACGGGGCTGACGACCGTCATAGGCTGGTTTAAGTGATCACTTCACACGCGTGTAACATTCGCCAATTCTACCCATTATTGACAACCACACTTCTCGAATTCTTGGATGTTCTATATATATGAACCGATTTTGAAACTTTGTTCTTGAATCACTATAACTTCCATAGAGACATCATATGAGATGAAAGAAGCTTTTTATTGAGCAGAAACTCTTATATTAGTATGTGAGGTCCGAATCCTGGATAAAAATAACTCCAATAATTGGAGATAATCTAGATTTGTGAACAAGTATTTGGACACACTCAAAATATTGTAAATATCTTTCTTTCTCATCTTCATCCCTAGGTGGCGCATATGGCCAACACGAGACATCTCCAGTATGGGAAATTTTTTGAAAATTTTTCTTACGGTATGCGCAATCCAAATGCAAAAATAAAATATATGTATGCATATATATATATATATATATATATATATATATATATATATATATATATATATATATATATATATATATATATATATATATATATATATATATATACCTATATATATATATATATATATATATATATATATATATATATATATATATATATATATATATATATATATATATATATATATATATATATATATATTTATATATATTTATATATATATATATATATATATATATATATATAAATATATATATATATATATATATACATATATATATATATATATATATATATATATATATATATATATATATATATATATATATATATATATATATATATATATATATATATATATATATATATATATATATATCATATATATATATATACACATAATACTTACTCAGCAATAAATTGTGAATAAACATTTGTTTTGTTTTCAGATTGACTACAATGTAAATGTTAATTATGACATTATTTTCAAGGATTCAGTGCTGAATTCGTAGAAATATAATAAGGAACGACGCAGTTTTTCTATGTAAAACATAAAACTGCTGACATTATGACCTAAAAATATATAAATTTCCTCATTTCAATAAATTTTCCGTGTAGAATTTTTCGGAGCGCTACGCGATATAATGAAAGAGCATCTTTATATCCAATAAAATAAAATAAATGGAATTTTAAAATGATTTTCAATAGTGTGGTTGTCAACCATTGGTAGGATGGTGTATGTCTTACAGTTTATTAAGTGATCAATTGAACCTGCCATTTACAGTCATCTACGTGGTGTGAACCAGATTTTCATGTTCTCTTGTTTAATTCTATTGTCACTTTGTGGTAATACAGTAGAACCCCAAAATCCGAACTATCTGGGATTTGGCCTATTCAGATATGGAAAAGTTCAGCCTAGCCGAGAAAATTGTAATACCGTACATACATAGTACTGTATTTTGTTAATGAAATACCATATGACGTTGTTTCTTTTAAGATATACTTATGTATATTATTTGTAACATTTTACATTTCAATACAATATTACAGTACTTGAGTTTCAATACAGTCACAGTACTGTATACTTAATTTTTTTTTAAATTTTAAACCAAATTAGTTTATTTATAATAATTTTATGTAATAATATATATGTTCTTCAGTCTTCGCAGGTTTTTTTTAATGTTTCGCTGCAAATATTTTTCTTTAAAATCTGGTTTCCCGGGGTTCCATCATGTATGTTTTTAAATATGTATGTTTGAAGCTTAAATTTTACAATTACTAACTAACTAACTAACTAGCCATCACGCTGCTTCTCCGCAGGGGTAGGCAGAGAGAATAGAGCGCCACACCACTCTGTCCTTGCAAACATTCTTCGCCTCTTCCACGTTCATGCATCTCCTCATACACACCCGCCGATTGTTACGACTTAATTAATTGTTAATTGTTACTCATGTTTCGATGCAATCTAACACAGTATGCACGAGTTCACTATAGCCATCTCTGGTGGGATGAGGAAAGCTCTTATAAGGCAGACTATTTTTTCTTCTTCATAAAAATAAAAATATATGTTCTTCAGCTATATATTTTTTAAATATAAAACACGATACTAAAATAAAAACACGATACGAAAAGCAAAAAAGAAGAAAACGTCCCTTTCCAGGCACAAGAGCTCTCTTTTTTAAAAAAGAAATTATAAGATTGCATTCCGCAGAAATGTATAGAATTCAAAAATATTTCATGAGATGTCAAAAAATAATGTAAAAAACAACTCCTATTTGGAGATAATGGAATACAAACAATTGTTTGAATCTTCGTTTTAAAATGCCAGAACTAGGGGAAACAATTGTCACAAATTTTAACAATAAAATCCAACATAGTACAACTATTATCTCCAATTACAGGAGTTATTTTCATATAATTTTTTGACATCTCACCAATAGATGTCTCTGGTGAAGTTCTAGTGATTCAAGAACAAGGTTTCTAAATTGGTTTGGATATATATATATATATATATATATATATATATATATATATATATATATATATATATATATATATATATATATATATATATATATATATATATATATATATATATAGAACTTCCAGGAATTTGAGTAATGTGGTTGTCAGTAATGTAACATTGGTGAATGTTACACGTATGAAAAGTGATCACTTAAGCCAGCCTATGACGGGCGTCGGCCCCGTAAATGCCCAGACTTCCATATTCTTCTTCATCTTTGATGAGATGTGAAAAAATAAAGTGAAAGAAAGATGATTAATAATATCATAATTATCAAAGGCTCTCCCATTTTTACATGTTTCCAGTGTTAAAACATAAGAAACAGCTTCTACCCCTGTTCATCCTTCAATGTCTCAATAATGGGCCCTTAAATTAGACTTTATAAGCTTTCATACAGTGTTTGATAAAGCACATATCGCTCACTCCTTTCAACAACGTCAAATATCAAAATACTTGATTTTTCAGGAGATCGTTTTTATAGTTTAGTTTTTATATATATATACGAACCAATTTAGAAACCTTGTTCTTGAATCACTAGAACATCACCAGAGACATCTATTGGTGAGATGTCAAAAAATTATATGAAAATAATTCCTGTAATTGGAGATAATCCAGATTTTGTGAACAAGTATTTGGACACACTCAAAATGTTGTGAATAAAATATATTTTCAAATATTACTCAAACATTGGTTATGATACCAGCCTATGACGGTCGTCAGTCCCGTAAATGCCCAGACTTCCATATTCTTCTTCATTTTTTATGATATGTCAAAAAAATATTAATATATACATACAACTTTGTATATTAAAAAAATCAGTGTTTGATTCTACATTTAATACGTAAACTAATACAAAGTGACTCAATTAATGACACATTTTTAATGTTTTACTACCTGATTTCCTTACTTCACGGTCACACATCTTAGTTCCTTATCATTCCAGTTAGCCTATCGCACAATAATCCAATACGCGTGTTCGCGTACCGGCCGATTGATTTCTAGTTCATGTCGAAATCCCTGCCTTCGCGGGCTTCAGTCAGCTCAGTGCAGCACTCCGAGGCAGTGATACCGCGCAAGCCTCAGGGGCTATCCTTACTCCGAGCCGAGGCAGAGCCTGTTCAAGTGTCGCTATACGAGTCGAGCCCACAGGGATTCCCAGATGGAGAGATTTACTTTTGTTGTGATGCTGTGTGTGGCGTCGTTTTCAGGGATCAAAGCCGAGATTCGTAAGTTTAACTTATTATAAATTTTATTTTTAAGGCATTGTTAACTTTGTAGTATGGTTATAATAACACTTCCCTTAAGGTTCATACTTAAGTGAACTTTATGCAATATACCACTCAAAAATAGACTGCTTATCAATGCTGATATTCGTAAGATTAACATATTAAAACTTTTATTTTTAAGGCATTGTTAACTTTGTCCTCTTCTTCTTCCTTCAAACTCTCATCCGCACCCAATGGTGCATAGGGAACTGCATCATATAAACGCTGTGTTATCTCGACTGTAACACATGAAGGAAAGGTGATCAGCCCTCCGCTTCAGGTACCAGTCCAGGGTAATATTGAATCAATATTAGAGTGAAAAAATCACTTGTATTTATTTGACCCCCCTTGGGAATCGAACCCGGGACCTCCAGAACGGTAGCCGAGCGTACTGACCATTACACTACAGAGGTGGACAATGTGAATTACACTTTTTTTCGATATAATGGTGCATAGGGCACTGCATTATATAAACACAGTGTTATCTTGATCGTTAACACACGAAGGGAAGGTGATCAGCGCTCCGCTTTAGGTACCAGTCCAGGATAATATTGTATAAATATTAGAGTGAAAAAATCACTTTTATTTATTTGACCTCCCCTGGGAATCGAACCCTGGACCTCCAGAACGGTAGCCGAGCGTGCTGACCATTACACTACGGAGGTGGACAATGTGAGTTACAGTTTTTTTTTTTTTTTTTTTTATTTCGGAAAGATATTTGTGAAACGTATGTATGTATATTTTACTTACAAAGATATATGCCTGAAAACATAAATAATTCAGTCTGTGTTTAATACAATAAATAATAACATAAAATCAGTATTCATTTTCTTTTAATTATTTTGTATAAAAATAAAACATTATTATAACCCCTCACTAAGGAAAACTTACAAGGAAACACAAATTTACATTATTAATGATATACAATATATTTAGTTCATAGTGATATATAATATATATAGGGTGTTTTTTTAGAGCTTTGGTTTCTACAGACTGTCAATTTGACAGTTTGACAGTTGATTTGTAGTCAGTACGTTTTGCCATTTCTCCATGAATAGACTGAATGACCATTACGCGCGTCGTGGGTTCGGTGAATGGGCCAAAAACATTAGTCAACTTGATCCTCTTTTTCAACGCAAATTTTTGTTCACCGATGAGGCACATTTTTCGTTAAATGACTATGTCAAAAAGCAGAATAGCTGAATTGGCAGTGGAGAAAATCCAGAAGCCTTTGTTAAGACGCCATCACATCCATCAAAAGTCACTGTTTGGTGTACTTTATGGGCAGGTAGAATCCTTGGCCCATAATTTTGTAAAGACGATACCGGTTAGAATGTTACGGTCAATAGAGAGTGCTACAGAACCATGATTACTGACTTCTTCATACCTCAGTTGAATGGTATTGATGTGACAGAGCTGTGGTTTCAACAAGATGGCGCAACATGCTACAAGGTGGACCTCCATCAATTTATTGCGAAAAATTAGAATTTGTATACCTCTAAAAAACACCCTGTACATTTACAACATAATATGCGATTTTAATTAATCATTCATATAGAAGTCTTTTTATTGCGTCGTAGAATAAGCTACGACAGTTAAACTAATAAAGTCATCTTACATTGTTGTAAATCATATTTTGTCTAGCCCTCAATCATTTCAAAAGGATCTCATCGCATTTGCATTTGTCTTTTTGGCAGCACATATACGTGTGAACTGTTTGTTTACGAGGGTGAAACATACTAAGTCGAAAATTCGAACGAGGATAACGGATGAAAACCTCGAAAATTCTAAGGCATTTATTCTCAGGCCTGAGATATTCCTTCCATCTTCTTTCATAAAAAAGTAAGAAAAAAAATAGATGTTTCATATCGCTCACTCCTTTCAAGAACGTCATAAATCAAAAATCGTCAATTTTTAGTTCTGTATGTTTTCAGAATGCCCAGAAAATGTACTATATCCCAGCAAAAGAGGCATATTTTTAACTTAATATTTACCCGCTACAGGACAGAAAGGGTTGTTTTTGCATTTTGAAGAAAATGTATTATTTAGTTATTTTTTTGAATTTACTAAATATTTTTCAAATGGAGAAAAAAACTTCAGGTTTTACTTAAAAAGATCTGTTGCACAGTAAAAAGTTTAATAAGTGGCTTGATATTTATTTTTAAAACATTGTGTTATATTTTTAAACTTTAAAAACGTTCTCCTGAAAAATCAAGTTTTTTGATTTATGACGTTCTTGAAAGGAGTGAGCGATATTAAGTTGAGACACATTTAATATTGACATCTCATCCATAGGGTGAATTATCCAGTGTCCGATATAATGAATAATATTAATATAATGAGGTCCAGGTTAAATCTGATGATAGCGAAGCAAGTACTCGCAGATTGCATGTAGTCAGAATGCGATCTCTCAGATGAATGCGCAGCAAAACAACGTATGATAGTTTTTTTTTTACCAAACATCCAAGTGAATCTGAAATCTAGCTATGGCTTATGCAAAACCACTTATCATAGCTCTACTTAAGCTTATTTTTTTAAAGTTTTATAGCCTATGCCTACTCGTGAGTGGATTTACTATATGTTTTAGTTACCATAATTTTATGTAATTCATGAGTGAAAACTCTAAGCAAAAACACTGTATATGATAGATGCTCGCATGGTGATATAAGGAAAAAATGCAAGGCGATTCGATCCGATTAGCATTATTATAAAATTCAGAAAGGTGTGTAAAGATGGTTTGGGCATGAGAATCGAAAGTTTGAAGAAAGAAAAGTTAAACAAATTTACGAAGCGAATGTGGTCGACAATAGGCGAAGAGGAAGACCGAGGAAATCGAGGCATTTTCAAGTATTGCTAATACTTTTGCGTGGTTAAATCATGAGTCGGCATATGAGGAGATGCTCATCCATCATTTTCAAATGTAAAAGAGGCGAAGATTATTTTCAAAGATAGAGTGGTGTAGCATTTTATTCTCTCTGCCTATCCCTGCGGTGAAGCGTGAAGTGATTCTTTAAATCGTTTTCTTACAAATGTTTTTCTCCTCAATATTTTTTTTGAATTATCTAACGTCCAAGTGACTCTGGAATCTAGCTACGGCATATGCAACACCGCTTATCACGGCCCTACTCAGGGTTCATCTTTTTAAGTTTCATAGCCTATGCCTACTGGTGAGTGGATTTACTCTTTTTGTTTAAAGTTACTACAATTTCATGTAATTCATGAGTGAAAATTCTAGGCAAAAACACTTGCTTGAAGAAAATAAACATACGACATATCGCTCACTTCTTTCAAGAACGTCATAAATCAAAATACTTGATTTTTCAAGAGAGCGTTTTAAATGTTAAATATTATAATACAATGTATTAAAAATAAATATGAAGCCACTTTTTGTACTTTTTACTGTGCAACAGATCTTTTTGGTAAAACCTGATGGTTTTTTATCCATTTGAAAAATATTAAGTATATTTGAAAAACAATTGAACAATCCCTTTTCTTCAAAATGCAAAAACAACACTTTCTGCCCTGTAGCGGGTAAATATTAAGTTAAAAATATGCCGCTTTTGCTGGGATATAGTACATTTTCTGGGCATTCCGAAAACATGTACAACTGAAAATTGTCGATTTTTAATTTATGACGTTCTTGAAATGAGTGAGCGATATTTCTGATGACGTCACTTAAAATATTTTTTATGTGATTCATAAAATTTTGTTTATTATATTATACGTAAAAACAACTAAAAGTAAAATTCGTTTGATTTTTAAAAAGTAATAAAATTACCATCAATTCAAAACATTATGCCTTAATGGTTTGTTTTGGTCATAATTTAACAGGAATAAAAGCTAGACTAGAAGGAATATATATGCAAATTATAAAATTGAAGGAATTTAATATGCAGCGAAATATTTTACTTGAATTTCTGGTTTTAAAAAACTGGATACATTTTTACTAGTAAATAAATAACAATAATACATTTAATAAAATTACCACAAAAGGAATGAAACAAAATTTGTTTTTTATTACCGATATTGTTATTTTATAACACAAGGAAAATAAATATCAAAATTTGTCTCTATGTATGTGAATCATTCTTTATGTTTTTTTTATATATTGTGAATTACTTATAGGTAATGTGCATTTCAGCTCTTCTTATATAATGCATGTCAGATAAAACCACATTGTTTAATTTGAATAAAAATGATATTCACTAAATACTTATCATTTATCGTTCACTTTATGTAATACCACTTAAAAACACTTCATGACTAGCTTATGACATGATTTAGTCTACATTTGACCTGATGGTATATATATGTTTATATATATATATATATATATATATATAATATATGTGTGTGTGTGTTTGCCTCCGTAGAATGGGATACGCGTTTAGCTACGTACCTCGGGTTCGATTTCCAGAGGGATTAAAATAATGTGATTTTAACTTTAATATATTTCTATATTTCCCTGGACTGGTGCCCGAAGCGCAGATTTGATCTCATTGCCTTCATGTAAATAACTATCAAGAAAGCATACTGTCAATACGATTCAGTGCCCTATGCGCCATCAGGTAAGGATATGGGGATATGAAAATCGGAAATTTCAACACACGAAAAACGTTAGTGATAAAATATCTGGTTTTAAAAATAAGCATAGAGATTTTCGGGCGTTTAATAATGCGGATAAATTATTATTCAATTCAAACCCTTATCCGTACCCCAATGGTGCATAGGGCATTATATAAACACAGTGGGATCTTGATCGTCAACACACGAAGGAAAGGTGATCAGCCCTCCGCTTCAGGTACCAGTCCAGGGTAATACTGAATGAATATTAAATTGAAAAAATCACTTATATTTATTTGACCCACCCTGGAATCGAACCCGGGACCTCCAGAACCTGACCATTACACTACGGAGGCGGACAATGTAGGTCTAAGTTGAAACTTTTTATTTTTAATTAGAGATGTCACTATGCAAACATGTACTGATGTGTGTGGTCACGTGCAACATATATATAACTTCTTTAAAAGTGAAAAAATTGGTTTTCAATCAATAGAAAGGTTAATATTAAACAGTGCATAAAGTGATCAATTAAACCAGCCAGTATTACCCCTTATTTACCTTTGGTATACTTCCATATTCCTACCACTATAAGAACTTCATCTCAGCTGGATATCAATAAAATCCTACTTAAAATAAAATCGATTTAAAAATATAAAAATAGGCAGTCAATATGTGGTAATATCTATAAAATTATCTATTCCATTTTATTCAGTTGAACTCAGTAAATACCACATTTTCTAGTGGTATTTACCAAGCAAAATGAAATCATGTCTTGATAATAATAATTATTCTGAATTTGCTAATCATTTAATAGAAAATAATCACTCTAAGGTCTAAATAAATGCATTCATTCATTTAAACCCTTATCCGCACCCTATGGTGCATAAGGCACTGCATCATATAAACGCAATGTTATCTTGATCACAAACCCATCAAGGAAAAGTGATCAGCCCTCCGCTTCAAGTACCAGTCCAGGGTTATGTTGAACAAATAAATATAAGTGAAAAAATCACTTATATCTATTTGATCCCCCTGGGAATCGAACCTGGGACCTCCAGTATGGTAGCAGAGCGTACTGACCATTACACTATGGAGGCGGACAAATATATTACGCACATGCAACAAAGGACTTAAATTAGAGTACTTAGAAATATTTGAAATTAAAAAGGCAATTTATAATAATTTACATCTAATAAGTACTCAATTAAACGCTTTTTCTAAAAGTCCGTTATTAAATATGTCAAATAAATCACTCAACATCCCTGATCCCTTTTGACTATGACTGCTAATTAATACAAAAAAATAATAAAGTCACTTGAGATCTACCCAAGCTCCTTTGCCTAACCGTCAGAATATTTTGAATATTGTTAAGTAGATAGTGTTTTAGTATTAATCAGTATTGATAAAGAAGCGGTTAGCTTCGAAACCGGTAGACACAATAATTAAGTTATAATAAAATATTTAAATTGATTTAAAAGTTACATTTTAATTATAAAAAGTTAGTCCTTCAATTATAAATTATATAAAATTAAATGAACTAACATCTCAATACAAAGTATTAATTTCGAACTAAAAATCAATATTAAAAATAATTTTATTTCGTGAGTTGTTTCGATGAAGCCATTAAAATTAGTTTAAGATGGATATGACGTATGTACTGACATAAAGGCTCAGCGATGTGCAACATTTTCTATGATATCCATATTATAGAGCAGTGTTGCGCAAACTTTTTTCTGTTCAAGGTACACCTTGAAGGATGAAAGTAGACTGAATGCAGTCGAAATGCGATCTCTCAGAAGAATGTGCGACAAAACGATGGATGATAGATGTACGAATAGTGAAATAAGGAAGGAATGCAAAGCTGAGATAAGCATTATCGATAAAATTAAGAAAGGTGTGTTGAGATGGTTTGGACATGTAGAACGAATGAGTGAGGAAAGAACGGTAAAACAAATTTATGAGGCGAATGTATCGGGAAAAGAAGCAGAGGAAGACCGAGAAAAACATGGCACGATCAGGTATGCCAAATACTTGAAAGTGGTCAGGTTAGGAGTCGTAACAATCGGCGGGTATGTATGAGGAGATGCATGAACGTGGAAGAGGCGAAGAATGTTTGCAAGGACAGAGTGGTGTGGCGCTCTATTCTCTCTGCCTACCCCTGCGGGGAAGCGGCGTGATGGTTAGTTAGTTAGTTAGTTAGAGCAGTGTTGCACAAACTTTTTTCTGTTAAAGGTACACCTGCCAAATAAAAAAATAATAGAGGTACAAAAAATAAATAAAAAACAAAGTTTATTTTTAATATTGATTTATTATTGAAATATATATAATGCGATGAAAACTCTGCAAAATATCTCTGTGATGAAAACTCTCCGATCTAAAATCGGAAACACGTTGCGAGACCGCCTAAGAAATACTGTTATCCGGAGTATGTGTAAGACGGAAGTATCGTAAGGTGGGGACGACAACGAAGGCGATACTGGAATGAACATATAAACAAAATGTCAGAAGACAGACTCCCACGTATCGCCCTCCAAGGTAACCCTGAAGGACGTAGACCCCCAGGCAGACCTCCAAAAATGTGGAGAGATAGCTGGGAGTCAACATTCCAAGAGCGACAGGCGGAGGCACAAACAGATCTTGAGGATCTATAAAAAGAAGGAGAAGAAGAAGAAGAAGAATATAATGTGAAAACATACAATATATAACATATTACGTTTGATGTGAAATATGAGCCTGCTTTAGCGATTAAGATTTGTAGCAATTGATAAGGCTGTGTTATCTTCAAAAAATTAAACTCTTAGACGTTCATATTTATGACAGTCTAAGAGTCTAATTTTTTTCATAATTTTTTTCAGAAATCTCAGGTTCGAATTTTTGAGTAAATTCGAACCTGATGTCAATAAATATGTTAAAAATCATCAGATTCATCCTTCACTTTTTAAATTAAAATTGATTATGTTTATTTTAATTTAAATAAAAGATTCTGTTAATATTATAAAGTTGCGTTTTAATCGCTCCCACTGGTAAAAAAAGTGTCGTTTAGAATTAATGTAATGTCATAAGATGTGGTAAAGTAAAAACATTTAAGGGGCGCTGAAAAATAATAGATTATCAAAGTGGGCGATAGACGAAATAAGTTTGAGAACCACTGTTGTAGAGGATGCAATATACGTCTGAGTGCAGTTTCTAATGCTTGCAATGCACTCACTATTATACTTGATGCACATTTACACGTATAATAGTACCTGCAATCTATTTCAAGGCAGGCAAGGTGCATTGCAGAAAAGTTCATATTAAATTATTGCAGTGTGCAGTCCATTGCACTTTACGTTAAATTTGAAATGGACACTGTATGCACTCGCTTAAAGCAATGTTATTGTAATAAATTCTTTGAAAAAATAAATAAAAAATCAGACGTAAAAAAACAGTCACGTTAAAATGTTTTTTTAACAAAAAATATATATTTTAAAATATTGAACTTGAACTCTTGAATGTTTATTCCAAACGAAATAAAAATCATAAAATATTTATAAATCCGAATTAAATAAAAAATATATAAATTTTTTCACGGTATTTTTTGGATAAACATATTTTTATTTATAAATCTGGTTTTGTCAGCATAGGAAATATTTGTATTGACATCTCAACATAGGCGAGGAAGAATATTAAATAATATACTTAATTAAAAATTTAAAAATTTAAAAAATTCTAAAATTCAAAAAAACTTTTTAAACATTGCCAAGAACTCTCATGTGTCAGAAAATGTCAATTAAAGGATATATGTATACAAGTTCCGAAATTTGAGTATCGTGTATTAAATTTTATATTCATGTATACTTATGTACAAATCGCTGACTCCTTTTAACAACGTCATACATAAAAAATCGTCAATTTTCAGTAGTGCATGTTTTTTAAATGCCCTGAAAATTAACAATATTTCAGCAAAAGCGGCATATTTTTGACTTAATATTTACCCACTACAGGGCAGAAAGTGTGGTTTTTTCATTTTGAAGAAAAGGTACCATTAAATTACTTTTTAAAATATACTAAATATTTTTCAAATGGAGAAAAAACCTTCAGGTTTTACCTAAAAAGATCTGTTGCGCAGTAAAAAGTTCAATAAGTAGCTTGATATGTATTTTTAATACAATTTACTATATTTTTAAACTTTAAAAACGATATCCTGAAAAATTAAGTTTTTTGATATATGACGTTGTTGAAAGGAGTGAGCGATACGTATTATATATTAATACTACGTTAATATACCTACTATCGTTAAGGTATCAGAACTGAGTGAAATTTCATTCTATGTGACCGTCGCCAATCCCAGGATTTGAAAATTAAACTCAAAGTCAGGTTTAAATAAATACTTTATACAATTCATATATGTGTTATTATTTTTTCAGCTGACTATATAAAGATATGCCACAGAACAGACCCTAAAGTAGACCAGTGCATCCTCAATTCCATTGAAGAGTTGAAGCCAAAGTTGTCCAAGGTATTTAAATGAATTCTTCATGTTTCAGTTACACATTTCAAAACACTTCTAGTGATATGTGCATTCTGATATGTTAAGGTTAACAAACAGTTAACTATATTTATAATAACACATTTGAATGTTGTATGTACATATGTACAGTATCGAACAGATTAATTGAAACAAAACTTTTTTGTTGTATATTCGTGAAAAGTTTTGTAAAATCTTTTGTTTATTAGTTATATCACAAATTATTATTTAATACGATCC
This sequence comes from Brachycentrus maculatus, assembly GCF_059751285.1. Classification (NCBI taxonomy): domain Eukaryota; kingdom Metazoa; phylum Arthropoda; class Insecta; order Trichoptera; family Brachycentridae; genus Brachycentrus; species Brachycentrus maculatus. The sequence goes on from NW_028281016.1 coordinate 304,255, forward strand.
CATTTGGCCTCAATCAAAGATTTTACTCGTCTTGGGATCTATAATATAAGGTTTTGGCACGTGGATGCCATTTTTTCGTCTTGAAACCATACCTGAATTATGGACAAAAAGAGCTTTTCCACCGTAGTGCAATAAATTTTGGATAGCCGATTCTTACAGATTCCCGATAGATTTTCAATGAGGTTTATGTCTGGCAAAATTCTTGACCAGTTCAACACAGTTCATTATTTTTGTGTGAAAATTTAAAAAAAAAAATTCAGCAGGGGGTTTGCTGAAGTATTCCATTAACATTTGACCTTTTTTGGTATATCTGGTAGTATCTTTTCCAGGAGAATTGGGTGATACTTCTCGCTATTTATCATCTCAGTCACTGAAAGAAGCAGGTCCTGGTCCACAATATGAGGAACACCCCCAAAACATTTTTTGAGGGTGTTGAAAATACGAAAAAAAGCATTGTTTCAATTAATCTGTACGATATTGTATGTATATTTATATATATATATATATATATATATATATATATATATATATATATATATATATATATATATGTATATATATATATATATATATATATATATATATATATATATATATATATATTTATATATATAGATATAGGTACATATAAATATATATAAATACATTTCCATCTCGTTTAGCGGGCAGCTGACAATCAAATCTAATAATGTCTGATCGATTTGATATTTGCATAATATTATCCATAACTAATAATAATGTATTTTATAAGCAATGGTTTGTGCGTCGATCGCTTGCCTATTAAAGCTCGTTGACGACTGGTTTTTAATATTTCCTTATAAATCGCGTAATTAAGTAATGATCGGTACATTCCACTAAAATGCTCCGAGGGCGAAGGTGAACTGCGTTTAATCATTCGTAATATGATGCAAATTCAAATTCCTGTCGATAATTATTAATGCGGATTATATAATGTGAAATTTATATATCCTCACTATTTTATGTAGCATGTATATCAAGGACACTTAATAATATCCGCCTAATGTAGTGGTTTGGTGAGGTTAGGCTAGGTTAGGTTAGGTTAGGTTAGGTTATCTTATAAAAGATTTTCCTCTTCCCACGAAAACAAAAAAAAAACAAAAAAAAGGTTCATTATCTTATAAGTAAAAGAAAATTATCCGCACCCCAATGGTGCAAAGGGCACTGCGTCATATAAACGCAGGGTTATCTTGATCGTTTACACATGAAGGAAAGGTGATCAACCCTCCGCTTCAGGTATTAGTCCAGGGTAATATTAAATAAATATTACAGTGAAAAAATCACATTAATATTTATTTAATTTATTTGACCCCCCTGGGAATCGAACCCGGGACCTCCAGAACGGTAGTCGAGCGTGCTGACCATTACGTTACGGAGGCGGACAAGTTTTCTTATAAACTGTCTTAAAAAGTCTAGCCACCAGTCTGACGATGTCAGTGACGTCGACACCCGGTCACTGGACAAATAAAACTGTAATGATATTGTTTTATTCACAACACTTTGAGTGTGTCCAATCATATTGGTGTTCATCTCACCAATAGATGTCTCTACTGAAGATCTAAGTGATTCAATAACAATGTTTCAAATTGGTTCATATTTATAGAACTTCCAAGAATTTGAGTAGTGTGGTTGTCAATAATGGGTAGAATTAGTGAATGTTACACGTGATCACTTTAACCAGCCTATGACAGCCGCCAGCCCCGTAAATGCCCAAACTACTATACTCTTCTTCATCTTTGATGAGATTTAAAAAAAATAGCGTGAAATATTTTTATGTTGACCTAGTGTATCTGGGAAATTAGCTTTGACAATCTATTCTGAAACAATTGTTTTCAATCAGAAACGTTTTTTACAAACATTTTTTTTATACGATGCATTTTTTTGAAGGATGCATGTTTTAATATCAAAATAAAAGGATAATATAAAAAAAAGTATTGTTTTATTATATGTATATAATGCGGTTCCACCAAAAAACATCAGAACAAAACATTTAAAAAATAGGAAATATATTATTCTTTATTACGTTTCATGAATGTCACATAGTTATTACGTTATTAAAAACGTCGACTCTATGTCAAGGCGACATCATTTTTCTTAATTGACGCACATATAAAAATACATACAACACCTAGTATCACTGTGAAATACCTCAACATAATTGGCAATCAACGAGTCAAGTGTACTTAAATGTTCATTTGTTATTACAATGCCGTATATAAAAAGAATAGTGTCAGATTTAATTACTCGTATCGTTTTATACTGTAAATTTACACCGTTTATGACATTCATAAATGAGATGTATTGACCTGAATATCACCTTACATCGTTAGAAAAATACGTAAAATAGCTACATTTAAATACATAGATCGACGTCATATAAAAAATATGTCTAGGACTTATCCAAGGACTAACATTTTTATTGCCTCAATCTGGGCCTTCTTCGATTTATTTCTATCTTTTATGTGTGTGTGAACTTATGCATATATATATATATATATATATATATATATATATATATATATATATATATATATATATATATATATATATATATATATATATATATATATATATATATATATATATATATATATATATATATATATATATATGTACATATAAATATACACTTGGGTCTCTTTTTTGCGATAGATACGTTCCAGGGGGAGTCACATAAAAAAGACTTAAAGTACATGCAAAACTGGGGGATGGATTCCATTACTTTTGAAAATTGCATAACTTCAAATTAAAATGATAGAATGTATCAAAAATGGCATTAAAAAATTATGAAAAAATCATTAAAATAAAAACAGAAGAGATTTTTCCTTAATTAAATATCCACATATGGGAAATCGTTCTTGAAATAAATCTTCAATCCACATTACAAGTGCTTTTTCTCTCTTTTTTCCAATAAGGCATCTCTTAAATACGATGTAAGATTTGATCTTAATTTTGTGCTAGTGACACAATCACACTTTGACGGTTGTAACCTGCACTAGTCTAAATTTTAGATTTTTTTATGCGAATTCGCATAAAAAAGATCCACATAAAACAGACCGAGGTATATATATATATATATATATATATATATATATATATATATATATATATATATATATATATATTTATATATATATATATATATATATATATATATATAAATATATATATATATATAAATATATATATATATATATATATATATATATATATATATATATATATATATATATATATATATATATATATATATATATATATATATATATATGTATATATATATATATATATATATATATATATATATATGTATATATATATATATATATATATATATATATATATATATGTATATATATATATATATATATATATATATATATATATATATATATATATATATATATATATATAATATATATATATATATATATATATATATATATATATATATATATATATATAGATATATATATATATATTTATATATATATATATTTAAATATATATATATATATATATATATATATATATATATATATATATATATATATATATATATATATATATATATATATATATATATATATATATATATGTATATATGTATATATATATATATATATATATATATATATATATATATATATATATATATTTATATATATATATATATATATATATATATATATATGTATATATATATATATATATATATATATATATATATATATATATATATATATATATATACAGTGGGTGGCCAAATTATTAGGGACACTTGTCCTTTTTTGTAATTTTCAAGTTTAAATTAATTTTATGATCAAATAAATGTGTTCTAATTAAAAAATATTATTTATTTTTGTTGCTGGTATTATAATTATTGTTTTTAAGACGTAGCAATGCTGCAAAATATCAAAGAAGTAATTTTTTTCTCATTTTAGTGTTAATTAGTGAAAAATGGTGTTGGTGTGAGCTCAGTTAATATTTTTTTAAACCATTTTCCTGTATGTTTTTTGAGTCCAAGACTATAAAAAATTAAGTATTGTTTAATAATTTATTAGTTTTGGTAATTTAATAAGTTAATTGCAATTAATTTTTAATTAAAATTCAATTTAGTTTGAATTGAACCTTAATATTCTAATTTAAGTATGGGCAAGTCTTTAGACAAATCTCCAAGAAAATGTAGGGAAGTACCAACCTAACTACTTCATTCCACATATTCCTAAAGAGAGATAGCAGCACTCACAGGTATTTTGAAGTCAGGAGTCAACCGGATAAAAAGAAAAATTCATAAAAACCCACCTCTAGAAGCAGCCCGCGTCTGAAAAAGTGGCAGAAAAACGATCACCACTCCGCGTGGTCACCGTAAAATCAGGGACATCTATTTCCAAAATCGTAAAACGTGTGTTGATTTTCCACTACGTTGATAAGCGATGTAGGAATCAACGCCTCCAAAATGACAGTTTGGAGACGGTTAGTCGAAGTAAATCTAATTGTCGACGTCCAACTAAAAAACTAAGCCAGACTGAGGCCATGAAGAAAAAACGACTCTTATGGGCCAGAACACTCCGGAATATGACTGTTTCGGATTTGAATCGAGTATTTATGACTTACATTTGTATAATAAAATAAGAAGATTATAAAAAATACACATATTTGCAATCATGGTAATACTTTATAGGTCTGCTTCTAAGAAGAGTCAACATTTAAAATTTTGGTGGGAAAAACTTAATTCGTCCGACGGGGCCCAGGAGAAAAATTCCACCCGGACTGCCTGGTAAAGTGGGCTAAAAACACCCTGTTAGCATAATGTTGTGGTCCATGATCTCATTTTAGGGTATGGGACGCCTCCATATCATGAAAGGGACCATGAGGCAAGACCAGTACCAGCGAGTACTGAAAAGTCGGCTCCAGCCGAGGCTAAGGAATGGTTCCCTGGTGATGAAGAGTATGTGTTTATGCATGAATTGGTACCGTGTTATAAAGCCAGGAGTGTTACCGCATTCTTGGGTGAAAAAAACGTCTGTTGAGTATGTGTTTTGCCTTGCCCGGGCAATTTGCTGGATATGAACCCCATTGAAAACATTTGGAGGCTAACGAAACGGGAAATTGCTAAAAAAAGTCATCACCACCAAGCGGTTACTGATAGAAACTCTTATCAGAGTATGGCATGGTAACCTTAATCTTCGGCACAATATGAAAATCTGCATAGAAAGCATGCCCCGACGTTTGGAAGTTATAATCGCAGCAAAGGGTGTTATTACTAAATATTACGGTTTTTTCTGAAATTTTTGAATAATCGCTTTTTATGATAAAAGTTAATTACTTTTATTAAATGTTTGATTACGTTGTTTCTAAATTTTAAATAAAGCACCCCAATCAATAAAAAAATAATTAAAAAACCTAATTGTTTGCTCATTAAATTCATTTGAACATGAAAATTACAGGAAATTCGAAGTGTCCCTAATAATTTGGCCACCCACTGTATATATATATATATATATATATATATATATATATATATATATATATATATATATATATATATATAAATATATATATATTTATACATATTTACATATATATATATATATATATATATATATATATATATATAATATATATATATATATATATATATATATATATATATATATATATATATAAATATACATTTACACATATATATATATATATATATATATATATATATATATATATATATATATATATATATATATAGATATATATATATATATATATATATATATATATATATATATTTATATATATATATATATATATATATATATATATATATATATATATATTTTAAATTTCAATTCATTTTACTTTTATTTCTAAGAATCATTTATCTTACGTTTGGATTTTTAGTAAATTCATTTAACTTTTTACATTTTTTTAATTTCAACGTAGATGAAGAAGAATATAGAATTTCATTAATTGATTCGGCAGTCACTTTGTGGTAAAATCTATCCATTTTTAATTAATGTTTTACTTAGTAAATACCACTATTTCTTAAAATCTACTGTGACACGTGTTTCGATGCATTCCGCATCGAAACCGCATCTAATCATTTTCAAACACCGTATACACGTGTCACAGTAGATTTTAAGAAATAGTGGTATTTACTAAGTAAAACTTTAATTTAAAAAAAAGAATATACATATATATATTATATAGAAGTTTGGGTATTTTCAGGGCTTACAACCTGTCATAGGCTGGTTTGAAGTGATAATTTTATAAGCGTGTAACAATCACTATTCTAACCATGATAAACAACTCAAATATTTCATTCATGGGTAGAATGGTGAATGTTGCACGTGTATATAGTGATCACTTAATCCACCAAATAACAGTTCGTAACCCATATTAATGCCCACACTTCCGTACTCTTCTTCATCTTGTTACAACAATGAGTTATTCATTTCTAATCATATTTTCTATTAATGAAAACAAAACAAATATTTATCCTAGAAATTCTATATAAAATATATATCAAATATGTACCCAAAAGTATATCCTAAGCGGGGAAAATTTGTGAACGAAAAATCAAAAATTAAAATATTTGTAATTTTAAATTTAATTTCTTATTTAAAATTTAATTTTACATTAAAATATTTTTACTTCTAAATTTAACTTTAGATTATGGATAAAGAACGCAAAACGAGATTTTTTAAACTTTATTTTGATGTGTTCTAGGGCATACCCGAGTTGAATGTGCCTTCAATGGAGCCTCTAAACATGAAGGAGATTGTTCTGTCAAGGGGCCGAAGGGGGCGCTACTTGAGGCCACGATGTCCAATCTCAAAGTTTGGGGACCAAGCAACTTCTACATTCAAGAACTAAAGTAAGTCTTTATCTCTCTATACAAGAACTAAAGTAAATCTTTACTTCTATACACAAAAACTAAAGTAAATATTTACTTCTATACACAAGAACTAAAGTAAGTCTTTACTTCTCTATGCAAGAATTAAAGTAAGTATTTTCTTCTCTATGCAAGAAGTAAAGTAACTTTTCACTTCTAAATTGAAAGAAAACTAAAGCAGGTTTTAATTTTTACTCATAAGAACTAAAGTTATTTTTCACTTATATATGAACAAATAAAGTAAGTCTTTAAGTGTACATACTAGAATTAATCTAGTTCATAACATTTGTTTTTTTTATTTATTTATTGTCAACACGAAAATGTTCACAAAAATCAAAGATAGTCCTTAATTCTGTATTTTTTTAATTCATTGATTTGGCAGTCACTTTGTGGTAATATCTTACTATAATATTTACGGTGTTCACTCCTTTCAAGAACGTCATAAATCAAAAAACTTGGTTTTTCAGGAGAACGTTTTAAAAGTTCAAAAATATAATACAACGTATTAAAAATAAATATCAAGCCAATTATTGAACTTTTTACTGTGCAACAGATCTTTGTAGGTAAAACCTGAAGGTTTTTTCTCCATTTGAAAAATATTTAGTATATTTTAAAAAAATAATTACACTTTGCCTCAAAATGCAAAAACAACACTTTCTGCCCTGTACCGAGTAAATATTAAGTAAGAAATATGCCGCTTATACTGGGATATAGTACATTTTCTGGGCATTCTGAAAACATGGAAAACTGAAAATTGACAAAAAAAATTGTGTTCTTGAAAAGAGTGAGCGTCTATGTGTCACAATAGATTTAATAAAAAGTAGTATTCACCAAGTAGAAATAAAATTTAATTATGTTTATAAAAAAACTAATTAGGTATTTAATTTATACACAAAAACTAAAGTAAGTATTAATTTCCTGTACCTACTAGTATTAACTGCCGATGTATTTTTAATATCAACTCGATTGGCGTTAATTATACTATTCAAAGTTAGGATTTCAAATTGTGTGTACTTCATTTTAGTTGATCCACACAATTTTACCTTGAACCTACTCTTACTAGTTTTGCCTTCTGGTTTCCTTTCTATTAAAAGGTTTGTCATTCGTAAGGTCATCCTACCGGAATGAGTAATATGTTAAATAGTTCGTGTATTACTTAAACTATTAAGCCACTTCCCTACACGGGTAGGCAGAGAGAATAGAATGCCACACTGATCTGTCTTTGCAAACAATCTTCCCCTCTTTCATATTCATATTAAAGATATTTAATTTGCTGCCCGTAACCATTAAGAATTCCAGTAGTGATCATGTCTTTAAGAACAATGTCCGTCAATGGTTGCTTCTCGTTGGAAGGGACAAGGTAAAAAGTGAGTTAATTAAAGTCCAGGTGTAATTATTTTTCTGTAGTAAAACCTTTA